>NC_049198.1:55487397-55787397 GCF_009769625.2 Cygnus olor
CTGAATTTAAAAGGTGAGCTGAAGATGTGTTATATGGCACAGCTACTGGGGTAGGATTACTACTGCTAAATGAGAAGGTTCTCAGCATTTCTGTAGAGTCCTTTTCTGGTGAGTCATTTAGCAAAGAAGATGTAAATACTAAATAGAGATCACACACACAAAATCTATGTTTAAACAAAAATGTTTTGTCTAATGAAGAAATAACATCCATGTTTGGAAGTACGGCTTTGCTGCTTTGTTTTATATACAATTAAAAATAAATAAATTATATTTATTCTCACATTTAAAATTGTTATGCTTGTATTGGAAATTATATCTCAAAACTGTTAAATGATTGGCAATAATGTTATTTATTTTCTGTTACATTTTGAGTTTTGCCAAACATGAAATTAATTTCTTAAAAAAAAAAAAAAAAAAAAGCTTTATGACATTGGTTCATCACTGACATACAGCAGATAGCTTCTTGTATTTCTAAAATTAACTGCTCTGAAACACTTGATTGCAGTTCACATGGGAGACATAGTTTGCCCTCTATTCGTTAACATCTCTTTTCACAACACAGTAGACTTTTAAAACCACAGATTTTTTCTAGCTACATTTCTTATAAGCACATTCAATATAAGATTTAGTTTTCAGTTCTTCCTGTATTAATTATTCTTGTTGAAAATAAGAAAGTAGAAATCTATGGCTTTTTTTTTTTTTTTTTTGTAAGTTTGTTTTGTTCCTCACTAATCCCCACTGCTTCCAGTTGTTGAAGAATTTTCTTACGTATTTCTGGAAACACACCTTCCTGAATAAGTGAGCCACAGACTTACTATCTGAAAATCACCTTGTATTGTAGAGATTGTATGTTTGTTTGTTTGTTTGTCAAAAAAATCACCTTTTGTTAATTTCATTTCCAAACTGAGAAATTATAGACGAAGTAATTGAAGAGAATAAATTCGTAATAGGAAAGTCCATGAATCATAGTAGCTCATTTAGTCTGCCACAACACTGCACTTTTTCTGGAAATTTATTTATTTTGTGCCTCCCTACATTTTTCAGGTTTCTGTATACTTTTTTCTTCTTGTTCTTGTTCTTGTGCTTGTTCTTGTTCTTGTTCTTGTTCTTCTTCTTCTTCTTCTTCTTCTTCTTCTTCTCCTCCTCCATTTTTTTTAAAGTCTACCCACACTTGTTCTAAGATAGTATCCTGATGAGTCTTTCAGTAGGTTTCTTTAGTTTTACTTAAATCTAACAGAGGAGTAGAGTAGATCTGTGTTTGGTAATTCTGCATCTGTTACTCCCAATTATTTAACAGACCCAGATAATTTTGGCATCTGTAAGCTTCAGCTGTTTCTTAAGAACTTGTTATGACAGGTGACTGAAGTAACTCAAAGCAGGAATTTTAATAAGGGAGTTATATTTAGCATTTCTTCTTGACATGTTTTAGAGCAAGGAATGTTGATACTGAAGGACTATGGACTCACACTGGCCCTCATCTAGTCTTGTATCACAGAAGTATATGGCTGAAGGTTGATGAAGAAGTCAATCCAGTCACTGCTGGACAATCAGTCCACTGCTCTACCTCAAAATAAGATCAATTATATTTATGCAAACCTTGGTAGAGACTTACTCAGTCTATTCTGAGTAACCTAGTTGTTTCTTATAGACCTCCTATTCCATTCTCAACCCGCACCATCAGAATGTCTCCCCCAATTCTGAAAGTTCTCCTTATTGTGGTTGAAGATCATTGTTTCTTGATTAGGATATGGAGAATAAGTTGTACTTCTCTTTGCTGCAGCTTCTTAGTGTTTCAAGACTACAGTTGTATGCTCCCCAGTCTTCACGTTTTTACATTAACCAACCCCCAGCTTTTCTCACATATCATGTTACTTTAAACATCCACTCGGTCTCTCTGATCTTTTCTGCACCTTCTCCACTAGTGTCATAATCTTCTTGAATTGATGTACCCCAGACTAGAAACTGTACTGCAACTCAGGCCATACCACCACTGCATATAGAGGAAGAACTACTTCACATTTTACAGGCAGTGTTCTTGTTTATTTCTTAATCTCTAATTGCAAACATTTGCAAGTTCTTCCCAGAACAGATAAACATATCTCTTTGCAGAAGCTGAGAAGTGATCTGCCTACAGTGTACTGTCACTCTCTACCTCTGACTGTCAGTTTGCTGACCATAGATTTAGCTCATTTTATATTTGGATCAACTTTGTAAGGCTTCAGTATTCTCTTTAATCCTATGTTTTGGATCTGGAGAGAAGGTGTTTCGTTAAACTTGCTGAAGCAAAGCAAGAAGTGCTTCTCCTTCTTCCACCAGGTAATACATCCTACTATCAGGAACTCCAGAGTGTAATTATCTGTAAATCATTGTTTGCCCATGTTGATTTTTTTTCATTTTATTTAACTTTCAGCATTTAACTAGGTTTACATTAAACAAGTAATTGTTTGCAAACACAAAAATATTCATAGTATTTATTCATAAGCATTTTGATAAACAAATATTTATTTGTTAGAGCAAGCATTGCAGATAATTGTCATACATATTCACAGGTATGAGCTTCTTACAATCAATTTATAAAGCTTATTTTTTTCATTGAGGCATGATAAGGAGGAATGAAAGGAGCAAAAACTGCAAATAGCAGAACATTTTATGTCAAATTATTGACATAGGGAATAATACTGTTATTCCAGTTCTCATTCAGAGGTGATGCGAATAACTGCACTTACAAATCAGTGATACAAAAAACTATACATGTTATAAGGACTATAGCAATGAAGTATTAAAATCAAATTATGTCCCAGAGCTTGATAATCCCCAAAGAGGCAAGGATTCAAAAACTTTGTCTGATCTATTATTTAAAGTGAATTAATCAGTCAATCCTTCTGGTTAATTTTTTTCACTTGCTTAATTCATATAACAATGATTATTACAAGCAATTTTTTAATAAACAGTGTTGTTATTTACAGTGTCATTTATATGTCATTTAGGCTTCCATAATAGTTAGAGAAATCTAGTTCTTTATCAGCTTATCAATGCCTTACCATCTACTGAAATGAATTTCAGAAATATGATATACCCCAAACAACTTCTTCAAAGTGCAGGAAAAAAAAAAAAAAAAAAAGTACATTCTATAAGCTGAATTCTTCACAGTGACCCAGAACTACATCTCTTCTCTGGAATTATAGCATGTGTCATTTACAAAATGTCACAGCAGAAGATCTTCAGGAATATGTGATGTTCCTACCATTTGAGGTAGTTGTTAGCTACAGCCTTAAATATAGTTTTATTATTTTATTTTATTTTATTTTATTTTATTTTATTTTACATTTTATTTTATTTTATTTTGTTATTTTATGTATAATTGACAGCTGGTATTAAGGACATTCAGCTTCACAAAAAACATAAAAAAAAAACTCTGTCTTTTCTCTGGGATTCATGAGACAGAATGTCACTGACATCCGCAAATGTTTACAACACAACACTAATAGGTAATAATGAACAAGTAGCTGTACACTATATGTTGGTACTTTTAAAAAATCACATTTGAACATGTTTAAACTGTATTAACTGTTTAAATTGTTTTAAAATTAATCAGATTGCACATTCATTTTCTCCTCTGGGGTCCCATTACAACCAACAGAAATCTGTACTATCTTTTTTCATTATGACTATTCAAAAGTTGCATCTTACTTTTGTTTCCTGACCTCAGCTAACATGACAGATGAGCAGACTGTCATTCCCAATATGAATACTATTGCAACATATCCAACATATTAGTATAGGTAGCTTTAAAAGCTGATTGCTGGAATTCGTTTCACCAATTATTTGAAGGACATGTTGTAGAAATAAACCAAACCAAACGCAAAGTTAATAATATCCTAAAGCCTGTATTTGTTGAATATATACCGTACTTGGCATGCATCTTTTTATTAGCTGGGGATGAAGACATCAAAATTTTCACTGATAAAATATTCATTTGAAATTAATCATGGAACTTCCACTGCCTTCAAGGGAGTTTGGATTTGTCTTTAGTTTTGAGTATGGTGATGAAAGACTGCCAGCAGAATTCTTCATTGTAGACCACATTGTTGACAACACTTTCTTATCATCCTTCAATTAGAAATAAGTTTTGTTAACTTAGATTTAATGTTCTGGGGACATTTGCTACTCTGATCTGAAAATCTGAATGGGTTTGTGATTCCATACATAAAAATATTCATGAACACAGAAGATGTGAGCTGAAATAGCAGTATGAATGACATATAACTGGCTTTCTTTTTTTTTTCTTTTTTTTTTTCTCTTCCCCTACTGTGACTAAAATGCAGAAATACCTGAAATACTGTTTTGGTAATACTCTATTTGGAGCAGAGGTAGTGTTTAAGCAAGTGGATTATTACTATTTTTACTTTCTTCTGTTGAGTTACTTGGAAGATAACTAACTAGCATAAGAGAAGCCGCAGTTCTACTAAAGCAATAAAAAATCTTTTGCACTTTTTCTTCTGAGAATCTAAAAAGTTATTTCCAAATGTTAATAAAATGAGTCTTTTAACATTGAAGTAACACTAGCTTTATTATCCCACTTTATAAGCAGGGAATATTGAGGTGATAAGGTCACACAAGATTTTGGGCAGAATCCTGAGTGAAAGCCCATATACTATGGCTGTTCTTTATCCACAGTATCATCAGTAACAGAGCTGCAGCAACTGTTTTAAACTAGAAACATTTTTTTTTCCCTCTCTCTAAAGGCTTTCCTTCTCCATACCTTCCATTTTAACAAATGTTAAGTCAGTGCTAGTTCATGCTTCTGGCATGTATATTTCTGTATTGATGTGGCAGTTCAGATTTTAAGCTTCAGATTACTAGAAGGTGTAAGCTAAGTGATAATAATAATAATAATAATAATAATAATAATAATAATAATAATAATAACCTTTAGCAAGTTAGTTATAGACTATTTAATTTTGCTGTACATTTGTAGCATAGCTACTAGAAAATAAAAGGAATTGTTCTGAGACTAATTTTGTGAAGACTTACTTAAACCCACCTCTCTTTAAAGGAACATTTATATACCACCTTAGGCATGTCTGTAAGTCCCACTCATGAACAGCAATACTTTTTTTAAAGCAGTAACCAAACTAATATTGCCTTCAGCAAAAAGAGGATTTTAGCCTGAATACTACATTCCATGTGAGAGGGAAGCTCTAGATTAATTTCTCCTTTCTATCTCTTGCCACTAAAGTATTTAAATATTTATATGAAATAAACTGCAGAAGACACAGCTTTAGGCTCCTTAGCTTTGAGTGGAAGTATAAAATCACCTCCTGCCAACAGTGAGTAGACAGAAGACAGATTTTGACATTCCTCCAGAAAAAGTGTACAACTGCTGTGCAGGGGACAGAATAACAATGACAGGTCCTCCTGCCTGAATTTGTGCAACGCATTGTTTAGGAAGAGTTTTCAGAATACAACCAGTAGCCTCAGCCCAGAGATGCCAAAAATCACTGCACTGTGAACCCTGCCAGGGCATAAGTGTCTAGTTGCCTGCATTCATACAGATTTATATAGTAGTACTTTTGCTATATCAGCATCTGGGAAAATTAATTATGGGAATAGGGGCGGCTCACTTGTTTGCATGCAGTTAAGGTGTTACAAAAGAGGGGTTTGTGGGGGGAAACAGAGATAAATCAAGTTCAAAGGGGTGGTTATGTCTAACATTACAGAAGCTTTATGAAATGACAGCTCTTACTGAGGCTTATCACACGCTGTTCTTACTTCCTGAACCGTCTAGTGGGTATTTGAGTTGCAAGCTTTTGGGAAACTTCAGTTTTGTAGAGTAGCTACAGCACCACGAAATCTTGAACATAATGCAAACAAGAAAAAGTTCCTTTCATTGTTTGCAACGGCTTTTTATTTATTTATTTATTTATTTCCAATAGGCACCCACTCAACTTTTTATTAAGTTTCTGCACAATCTGAATATGAGCGCTAACCACTGAGAGGGAAGTGCTTGGTTTAGAATAAATGCATTAAAAATGTTGTCAATCTTCAAAACTTGCCAAGCATCAGAAATACCCAGTTTTTTTAAACACAACTGAGGTACCAGAAGTATCTTGTAGATATCTAGGTATGAATATCATTTAAAATATACCTTTTACTTGTCAAAAAATCAATCACACACTAGTGTGATTGCTAGCAATGGCTAAAGAAATTCTTGTATTTTGACATCAAGCACAACAGTCAGTAACATGTAAGCTACAGATTTGTGAAGTTGTAATGGGTTGTCTAATGTATGGTATCATTCCTGCATCAGCAGATAAAATCCACAAAAATGTGAAAATTGCCTGAAATAAATCTATTAGATATACAACACTTTTCCTTAGTGGAAAAGATTTCTGATATTAAAGACCTATCACTTTTGTCCTGCAGCAAGAGAAATAAAACCACTGGCAAACAGGATTTTGATCACCTTGTCTGGAATATGGGAGTTCTCCATTTCCTACTTTACCTTACAAATATGCTAAAGTGTACAGCCTCTCTTTATAGCTTTATATGCTATTTCTTTCTTCATAACCTACAACACTGTTCCATTCCCTATAGTTTATGTTTTTCTGCCAGTTACAGTAAAAATCCCCTTCAGGAATAACTAACATGTTTTGACAGAAACAGGAATAGTGTTTCCAACGTAGGCATGTTCTTGTTCTTGTTGCTGTAAATATAGAACTTCCCGTCAGCAGATGAAGTGTTAGGAACACAGGAGGCTCAGACATCTTGCTCCACATTTCATCATTACTATCTGTCACGTGGTGGAGCGGCAAGTCATTGTAATGGTGATGACAGAACTGCCCAGGTTGTAGCTGCCAGTAACATGTCCAGTGTGATATGAATCTCAAAAAAATTAGCTGCACGAGTCTAGCAGTTCTGTAATGAACATGTACATACCCTAAGCCTTTCCAATGAACTTGTACATACATTCTTAGCAATAGAAGACACATTCCTGATCCATCTGCCAAAATTCAGCCATGCTCTTCAAAAAGAAGCAACAATATTTCCTCTCAGCTGGTAAGATCAATATTTTTAACATGGCTGAAGGATGGCTGTTCTTATGCCTTGTTCTTGGAAGTTACTCAGAAGTTTTATATAAAATCTCAAAAACAAAACAAAACAAACAACAACAACAAAACTCTTTGGGATAGACATTCTGCATATAAAAGTGAAGTCTTCCTAAGCAACTGTACAATAGTGATTTTGTCAGCCTACATTTGTGGTGCTAGAGTTACTGCACAGAAAAGATTTGATTTTTCAGTGTCACTGCATACTCTGTGACCTCCCTTCTACTTTTTATCAGGGTGTTTTTATGTCTTCAGATTCAATAGGTATGCTTTCATATTTGGAAAGTTACTTTGGTGCTAGGAAATGTATTACTTCAAATGTATTGTTATGTTTTCATATTTAATTTTGTTTCTCTTACTGAGAAGAGCAGAGATCATAAATTTTATTCTCTGTTGTCTGACAGATATTCCCAAAATTTTAACAGCTGAGGATTAAATAGAACAAATACAGTCAGTTAACCCTATCTCTTTATTAATAAGGACTTTTTCCCAGCCCATTTTTTCCACTGGTAATGAAAAGTAAATCTTTACTTAAAAACAATACAAATTAAAAAAATGTATTTCTCTAGACAAACTCACATAAGAAAATACAATACATTTTTAAAACCACAGAACACACAGACTGTATTTTCTATTGAATGCACAGCTGGCATAACATCTTGTGTGTTAAAGGTATAGTAAGACTCATGAAAGGAAAATCATCTGAGATATAAGAAGCATATTTTCAGACAAACAGTAAGAAAAAAAATTATAAGAGAATTTGAATGATCATCTGTCCAGCTGCTGATCCTGGTTTTAATGCTCTTCCATTTTTTAAGGTATCTATTTCCACTGGGTGTTACTTTTTAACTGCTGCAAAATACATGATTGCAATTAATGTATTTTTAGAAATATGTAGGATCCTGTTGTTGTTTTTGAAAGTGGAACACTCAAATGGAAAATAGTATTTCTAGAATGGAGTTGAAAAAATATATATGTTGTATATTTTTGCTAATTGTCAAGCCATATAAGGTTTTATCAAAAATACCTTCTTTGACTCAGCCTTTAGTAGCATGACTAGCCTTTGGGAATCCCTGGTTCCAGAGACCAGAGAGAATGGCTGGAGCAAGGAAGATATAAACTTTACGTGAATAAGATCAGGTCAGGGAATACTTAAGAAAACTGGACACGCGGGAGTGCATGGGCCCTGCTGGGATGCATGCATGAGAGCTGAGGGAGCTGGCTGAGATCATTGTAAGGCCACCTCAATAATTCTTGATTGACTGCTCCCTTGGTGACTGGAGGAAGTGCCTGATGAGAGCAAATGCACTCCTAAAATCAAGAAGGGCAAGAAGGAAGATCTGGGTACTTACAGGCCTGTCAGTCTCACTTCGATCACTGTGAAGGTGATGGAGCAGCTAACGGGAAGCCACCTAAGTATGAATGGCAAGAAAATCACCAGGAGGAGTCAGCATGTATTCAAGGGAAAAACAATCTGATAAACTTTCACAATGAAAGACCAGCCTGATGGATGAAGAGAGAGCAGGGAATGTCATCTACCTGGACTTTAGTAAGGCCTTTGACACTGTCCCCCATTAGATCCCCTCACAGACTAGGTGCTGATGTGTGAACTAGATGGGCAGGCAGTGAGGTGAATTGAAAACTAGCTGAATAGCAGGGCCCAGAGGGCTGTGATCACTGATGTAACATCTAAATTGAGGCCAGTAACTAGTGGTGTAACCCAGGGGTTAATACCTAGTCTGGTCCTGTTTAACATCTTCATTAATGATCTGAACAATGGGCAGTGTACCCACAGCAAATCTGCAGATGACACAAAACTGTAAGGAGAAGATGATACTCCAGAGGGTCATGCTTTCATCCAGAGCGACCTTGGCAGTCTGGAGAAACGGACTGACAAGAACCTCATGAAGTTCGACAAGGAGAAGTGCTAAGTCCTGCACCTGAGGAGAAAAAACTCAAGGCACCAACACATGCTGGGGGTCACCCAGCTGGAAAAGCTTCCTGACAGAAAATGACCTGGGGGTTGTCCTTTTGAACATGAGCTAGCTGTTGTACATGACCCAGCAATGTGTACTTGCAGTGAAGAAGGCTAATGGTATCCTGGCTTGCATTAGGCAAGCTCTGCCAGGAGGTCAAGGGACAAGATCCTTCCTCTCTACTCAGTACTGGCGAGTCCACACCTAGATTAATGTGTCCGGTTCTGGGCTCCTTGGTATGAGACATGGACATGGAAAGTGTCCAATGAAGGGCCACAAAGATGTTAAAGGGAATGGAGCATCTCTCCAGTGAGAGAAGGAAGGGGCAGCTGGGACTGCTCAGCCTGAAAAAGGAGAAGGGTCACGGGGAATCTTATCAATGTATACAATTACCTGAAGGGACGGTGTAAAGAAGATAAGAACCAGGGTCTTTTCAGTGGTGTCCAGTGACAGGAAAAGAGACAATGGGCAAAAGCTGGAACACAGGTGGGATGCTCTGAACATCAAGAAACACTTCTTTACTGTGCAGTTTATGGAGCAATGGAACAGGTTATCCAGAGAGGTTTTGAAATGTCCCTCCTTGGAGATAATCAAAAGCTGTCTGGACATGGCCTTCAGCAATGGGCTCTAGGTATCCCTGCTTGAACAGGCGATGACCTCCAGTGGTCCTTTTCAATATAAACCATTCTGTGGTTCTGTGATTCTGTGATTTTTGATGTCACCCTGGTAGTACTGAAGGACCAGGGTGAAGTCATCCTCACAATACCCTTTAGGTCAAGCAATTGCCTGCTTGTTATGGTTGGTTAACCGAAACAAAGAAGTTCAGAGATCAGATCTACTTTTTCAAGCACAGAATAGCTACAGTAATGGGCAGGTTTGGCTGAAGGTCCAAGGATCTTGCATGACTAGTTAAATTGTTAATATTTTTAGAAGCACTGTGTGGATGAACACTTACTTATTCTACGCTGCTGTTAAAGAGAAGACTATGCAAAGGCAAAGTAATCTCACTGAATAGCACTTCTTTTATTATCAAAGCCTACCCTGTTACTGGTTCAGTTATTAATAACAACTTCAAGTAAATGTTTTAAACATTATAAATATATATATTCATTATGTTTTATAAATCAATGAATATAATGAATTTAATATATGTATTCATTACGTTATATATAATGAATACATATATATTCATTATGCTATAATGAATATATTTATTTATTTATTTATTATATTGCCTGATCTTGTTTTGCTGTCAGTATTGTTGATACTCCTTGCTGTGTTACTGTAGCAAAACAGCTTTATAGTCATCCATCATTGCTGTTGATCCCGTTCAAAACATATGAAATGTCTCTGTGAAAGCCTGAGAACTCTGTGTGAATGCATTGGGTTTATGTTGCAAGGTTTTGGTAGCAGGAGGCTGCAGGAGTGGCCTCTGTGAGAAGGATCCAGAAGCTACCCTATGTTACATAAGGGCCAGTTTCAGACAGCTCCAAAAGGGACTCGCCACTGCCCAGAGATGAGCCAATAAACCATGTTGTTTGTGCCTCTGGGAGAGCGGATTTAAGAAAGGGGAAAAAAATGCTGGGCAACAGCAGCTGGGAGAGAGGAGCGAGAAGCAGCCCTGCAGCCCCCCAGGTGAGTGCAGCAGGAAGGCAGGAGGTGCTCCAGGCACGCAGCAGCAGTTCCCCTGTGGCCTGTGCAGGGAGAGGCCCCTGGTGGAGCAGGCTGTCCCCCTGCAGCCCATGGGTCCCACATGGAGCAGATCTCCACGCTGCAGCTCGTGGAGGAGCCCCCAGTGGAGCAGGTGGATGTGGCCTGGAGGAGGCTGCGGCCCATGGAGAGCCCCCGCAGGAGCAGGCCCCGGGCCGGAGCTGCAGCCCTTGGAGAGGAGCCCACGCAGGAGCAGGGGATCTGGGGGGAGCTGCCGCCCACCCGTGGGGGACCCGTGCTGGAGCAGTTTGCTCCTGGGGGATGGATGGACCCCGTGGTACGGAGCCATGTGGGAGCAGTTCTTGAAGACCTGCTGCCTGTGGGCAGCCCCCGCAGGCTCAGTTCGGGAAGGACGGCATGCCGTGGGAGGGACCGCACGTAGAGCAGGGGCGGAGAGGAGCTGTGAGGGAGCTGCGGAGATGAAACACTATGGACTGACTGAATCCCCCATTCCCTGTTCCCCAGCGCTGTTTGGGGGGAGGAGGCAGAAGAGGGCGGATGGGGGGAAGGTGTTTTGTTTGTTTGTTTGTTTGTTTCTCACTGCTCTAGTTTGTTAGTAATAGGTAATAATTTTCTCTAATTCTCTCTTTGAGCCCTGTTCATCATATTTTCTCCCCCTTTCTTTTTGAGGAAGGAGAGTGAGAGAGTGGTTGTGGTGGAGCTCAGCTGCCCAGCTGAGTAAAACCACCACAGTGAAAAAACAGATTATATTTCCTTTAGGTACCACTTAGCACATGTATTTATATATTCTGGAAACAGCTTTTGTTATTTTTTTTTTTTTTTTTTTTTTTTTTTAATGTTTCTGTTAAAGAAAGAAGGTGAGAGAGACACTTCTTACTCTTTTGAATTTTTCTCTGGTGATCCTGTATTTCTCAGCACTAAATGGCAATTAAAACCTTCTTACCCGTGTAACTGACTGATCTTAATGCTTCCTAGATTATTATTATTCACATTATGTGCTGTGTCTCTCAATTAACCTACAGATAGAAGGACAGTCTGGGTCTTACCAGTAGTGCCATAGGACATCTGAATTAGTGGGTAGCAGCTGGAAAACTAGATTTCCAGGGCTGTGCTCATTGTGACAAATAATGAGTACTGTTCTTGTAATCTTTTCAATTTTTTGATATGTTTTTATGAAACATTTGAATATTCAGCAAAGTGCCTGCTGTATCCTATACACAATGTTGATCTCCTTTATTGAGGCTTTTTAGACTTGACTGGATATTCCAATACTCCTTAATTCCTGCTGCAAGTGCAGCTGTGGGATAATGTAGCTCCTAGTTTTGTGGCACACCTTACAGATTTAGCAGAAAGAGTTGCAGATATCATGCTGCAGGGTTCCTGTTTCTCTGTGGCAAACTCCTTCCAAGAGAGAAGAAGCTTTGTTCAATTAGAATGACTTTGGAAACCCAGCTTCACTATGTCTTTAGTCTTTGGTATACAGTTAGTAGCTGGTATTTCTTTAGCATTTTAGCATTAGGTTGGATACTAATTTAAACGCCTTTGTTTATGTGAGTCTGTTTGTCATGGTTTGACCCCAGCAGGCTGCTCAGCCCCACACAGACGTTTACTGACTCCTCCCCACTGGTAAAAGTGAGAAAACTCGCACCTTGAGATAAAGACAGTTTAATAGGTAAAGTCAAAACAACACACACAACCAATGCAAAACAAGGAATCCATTTGCTGCTTCACATTGGCAGGCAGGTGTCAGCCGCTCCCAGGAAAGCAGGGCTCATCATGCGTAACAGTTTATTTGGAAGACAAACACAATCACTCCATCCCTGCTTCGTCCTTCTTTACCCCAGCTTTTTATGCTGACCATGACACCACATGATACGGGACATCCCTCTGGCCAGTCTGGGCCAGCTGTCCTGGTTGTGTCCCCTCGCTGGCAGGGCAGCACCAGAAATTGAAAAGTTGTCTATGGGCTCTATGTGATCACTGTTCTGCAACAATTAAACACACTTGTGTTATCAGCATTATTCTCATCCTAAATCCAAACATAGCACCATACCAGCTACTATGAAGAAAATTAACTCTATCCCAGCTACCAGTACACACACACAGTTAGTGAGGATGTTAAATTCCATTAGGACTTTCCCCAGTCCAGGCTGCCTGGGTACTAAACACAAAATTTTATCTTTGTTTCTAGTTAACTTGCTTTCCTGATGTCCCCTACACCATGTCTTTACTTGGTACTATGCTCTAGGAGTGATTGCCTTTGTGTTTTGTTGTTGTTTGTTTGTTTGTTTGTTTTTTCCCTCTGTTCTTCCCCTATTAATGTCTTTATCTTGACGCACAAGTTATCTTACTTCTTCTCTTCCTGTTCTCTCTCCTTACCTGCTGTGGGGGTGTGGAGCAAGCATCTCTCTATGTGCTTAGCTGCTGGCCAGGGTCAATCCACCAAGAGCTGAAAATATACGAATAGTCATTAATATGTGAATGCGCATATGTGTGTGTGCAATCTGTAAAAATCACAGTCTTTGGCTCATTACTACTAGAGGCTCTTTACAGGGAGGAATCATAATACATTTGTAACAGAGAACAAAGGGATTGGATTAGAATCCCTGGACATGTCAATGCATCTCTCTCTGCCAGTGAGAGGCATTTGACAAAAAATGGTGCTGATATTTCTAAAATCTAAGATGGGCCTCTCACATATATACCCTGTCTAGCATCTTGAACTTATTTATGCAATGGAAGAGCTTATTTGCTGGAAATAAGTACAAAGTAAAGAACCGAAGAAACCAGACATTATTATTTCCAGGTGTGTGTGGATTAATTACATTACAGGCAAATGATTTTTGACCTTTAGTAAATCTGATTAAATTAAAATGAAAATTCTACCTTCATCTTCACTGAACAAGCTCAACAGTTTTTATGTGCAATTTTCTGAATAAAGTTTAGTAATAGGTCAGACAAGGTCTGTTCCACCATTATGCAGATCTTATTTTAAATAATACTTTTACGTTATGTTTTTATCTCTAAATTTAATAAAAGGTTAAAATAATACATTAAAATACTGCGTAGTTGAAATAAGTCTATTAATATAGATAGTTATTAAGAAAAAGTAGATCCACAAAAATGGAAAACCTCTGTCCTACTTAATGGAGGTCGTCTTTTGCATTACATGGGGAGATTTTTCTTGAAAAGCCTCAGACCTGTTGTGGATCAGAGTCAGAACATAAGTGTCCACTGCTATGAGCAGAGGGCAAGTCTAAGACACAACTGCACTTTGCCTGCAGTCCTTTAAAATGCACACTAGAGAAGTTACCTAGTGTGCTGTGATTGGTTTTCACAGTGTTGCAATGACATTGAAAACTTTGCCTAAAGTAAGAAGATGCAGTGGAGAACACCATTTCTGATGATCTAGAGGGGAAAAGGGTAAAAGGGTAAGGAGAGGGTACAGAAAATAGATAGGAGTGACAGAACTGGAAACCAAAGCACATATTTGGAAATAGTTTTTTCATACATTGTCAGAGACAGAACTATGCTACGAATCGAGGCTAATTACACAAAATAGACAGGTGACTTCTGAATAAAAATAGATTGAAAACAAGATTTTTACATGTTCTTGACAAGTGAAAATTTTATCTAAAGCTCTATCTCAGTAAAACTTCAAAATACTTCACTTCTTTTTTAGTAAATAAGGTTACATAGGACTGAGTGAGCAAAAGTATTTCAGTCAGCAGTGCTGCTGATTTGGTTGTACAGCATTCAGAGACAGCTTATTCCATTTATTTTAAGTTTTCACTTGCTACTGAACTATCAAAGTGTTCAGTGGCTCATGTTGTCTTGGGGGAATTTCAGGTATGGTAGGCAGAAGAACCACACTGCTCAGTAGCATGAAATACAGAATTTGTTTAGTAACTGAGATGGACGCAGTGGATGAATAACAATTTCTGTTTGAAGGTATCTATACACATACATGCTCTGTAGAAGTGACATTCACACTAGCCAAGGCCTCCAATATGGCTGTGCCCAGCAATGTGAACTGGGGTAACAGGATGCTTGGACCTTTTTTCTCCTTGTTTAAATTCAGTGTTACCTGAATCACTACCACTTTCTGATCTCCCACCCCCAAAAAATCTAAAACTCTTCTGAGCTTTGTGTTTCTCTCCAGCACATACCTAATTCTTTAAGAACAGAACAGATGTGGCCTCTCCCATAACAATTGCCTGCACCTCATTTGTGTTCCCAAAAGATACCAGATTAATCTAATGAGAAGAGCAGAGCAGATATAATCAAAATCTTTTTTTTCCTTTTTTTTTTTTTTTTCTGAATGAGACATTTGAGCAGACTTTACTCTGTGACATACATATAGAAGCTGGATTATATTTGTAGCTTTCTTATCATTCCTTATCCTTGTTATTTTTTGTCTTATTCATTGATTCTCCTCTTCATTTCTGGCAGGTAAGCTTCTATATGCACATTTAAAACAGGTCAAATTTTCAGAAATTGCTTTACCAGATAAGTGATGCTTCATCATCATTGATGGGGATAAGGCAGGAGAACAAAAGAGCTGGGAAATGGCTATTGTAATGGTCTTGAGACTTTGCATCTGAAGAGAATTTCCTTTCCTATTCTGAATTCTCTCTGAGCTTTGTTTTCAAAAGGCAGGCTGTCTTTGCCATCAGAGCCATGAGAATAACATTTCCAGCAGGAGTCAAAATTGAGTGCCAAGGGTTTGCCTGAGTTCAAGTAGGCCTATTGTTGCTATCATGGCTAAGTATCCCAGTTACTGTAGTTGACGGAGCACAGCAGAGTCATACAGCTAGTCCTTGATCAGTGTTGTTGTTGACTTCCTAACTTTGGATAATGGGTATCTGTTTACAGATAACTCACCCTGGGAGAATCTTTGGCTCATGCTGTCAATGCAGACCAAACTGTCAAGGCAGAAGCCACAGCAAGGTGTCTTGACTTCGTTAACAGTTAGTTCTCTCCAAAAGGTGTTACAGACCAATACAATATTAAAGATCCATCAGCAATTTCAAGTCTCAATGTACAGGTCAGGCAATAAGAGCAAGTTCTAATTTCACCCAGGTGTTTTATACTTCATCTTGACTAGAAAGAAGAGCGGGTTATAGATCCTTTTGTGCTGAGCAAGCTGCTTCATCTGTTCTGATGGTCTTTGAAAACTCCTTAGTGGATAAGTAAGGTCATGATTGTTGTGTCAGTTCCAAGGAATGATGCTAACAGGATAAGTCAAGAGTTTGGAGAAGTCCTTCTTTTCTCATCTGTCTCTCCAATGATTCTCTAAGACACTCCTGCCTTTTAGTTCTGACTTTCAAAGAAAAAATACCTTTACTCTTTTTTGCACTAGAGAGCTATTCAGTGATCTCTCCCGATGGTGGCAGTGAAATAATTTAATGACAATGGTAATAGCTTCAGACAGATTTTTTTACTGGAGACAGTGTTACATTAAGTGAAGAATTCCAGCAATACAGTGGAAAAGAGCATAAAGCAGCTGAATAAAATAGCCATTAGTAACTGTGAAGCACTGATGATTTTACAGCAAATAATAAAATCCCTAGTGGTTATAGCATGCTGGAAATTTGGACATAGTGGACAAGATTTTTCTTCATTGATAGCTATGATATATTCCAGCAATTATTTAATTGCTTAACATTAAGGAATTGATTAAGATTGCTTAAGCAAAGGAAAAAGAATTAAGCACATAAAACTATAATCCCAAAATACAATCTGCTTGAGAGAAAAATGAAGTAATTTTACCATTTCACCAAATGGTTTTTTTTTTCTGTTGCAACAAAAAAAGTTGAAAAAGTCAAAATTTGGATTGAAATATTTTCAAAATGCATGTCAAATTATTTCCTTGACTCACTCCCAATGTGTTTCTGTATTGATATATCCTGCATTTTATTTAAAGTGGGAAAATACATAATATTTTATGTCAGCATGAGATTTTTTCCCTTTTCCATTTGTCACTGAAGATTCTTACAAGTAAATAACAATATCTCAGTAATATCTTGTGTAAAGAAAAAAAATCAATAGCAGTTATAGTCTTTTACTTACAAGCCATAGGAACCTTGAAGCTATAACCTGCCAGGTTATATATGACAGTTTCAGGACTGAAACAAATTTTCTTTCAGTTAAATTACAAAGAGGTTAATCTATCTGTTATTCTAGCCAGATTACTCAAAATATCTCATCAGTGTATTCTTTAAATCTACTTACAGTTTTTCTCAAGATTATTTCGGACAACCTTTTAGACAACTGTAGAACTAGGCAAGCATGTGAATGAAGGTAACTTTACATCTCCTGAATGGTGCAAAAGACCACTAACCTATTACTGACCTGAGGTGAGACATTCCTTGGCAGAATGCAGTTCTATGTGGTGATACTACCTGAAGTCTAAAAAGCCACATGGCTGTATTAGTGCAGTGCAGAAAATCTTCCTGGGCTGTTTAGCTCCCAAGACTTTTGTTTTAGCTTTATCTCTGTCACTGCTAGCTCAAGGTTTCAGCGAGGCACCCCATTATGCACTGCAGATATTCTATGAGTCTGTTGCAAGATTCTCCCATTAATCTTCTTCCAACTTTCTATTGAAAATTGTGTATGTAGTTCTTATTATCCTATGTAAAAACAAGTATAAGAAAGTTGTTGATTGATGTTAAAAATGTGGAGGATATAGCTGAAGAGAAAACAAAAAGTAATCTGGAATATAGACTTGTGTAGTTTGAAAGTGCGCTACAAATGGCCTGCTGGGCCCTCTTTAATTCTTTCACTCACGAATATCTGTGTATTCCCCTCTCTTTTTGCATATTATTTATAGGCAAAATGAAAAGATACATTTCACTGCATGCCTAATTTGTCAGTATTTGGGGACACTTAGTCTTACTTCAATACTTTTTAAGGAAAATAAAAAATAAAAATTAAAATAAAAATTAAAAAAAGAAAAAATTTCAGATGATGTCTTCTAGCAAGCATGTTTATAACCTGCTTCCAAAAGCAGTTCAAAGATTAAATTTAATGGAAATGTGCTGAAGAAATTTTGTTGTCATAAGAGAGGTCACATATTAATCCTGTTGCCCATGCAGAGCTACGGAGACATTAGTGAATCTTCATACAGTCGACTATGGGTGTTGTTTATGGCTTTATTATGGCTGTTAGTTATTATTTAAAAGCATTTTATAACATACAATTATAATAATTATTTTATATATCATGTTATCAATGTTAACTTGGATCTTCTCTAGAGGGCCAAAATGAAGTGCTAATAGATTCAATAATAAAGCATTTTTCTCAGATTTTTTTTATGCAAGATTTATTGTGACACATAGATGAAATTTGACATCAAGACAATGCTCAAGTAGAGTACTAAATAAAGGCAGTATTCAAAGCCAATCATGGTAAATTTCAGAAAAGCAATTCACAAAAGGCAATTCTGATGGATAATTGTGTGATAGAAAAGGAAAAGCCTTGCATGAGATTTTTCTTACAAACTGAGACAGTAATTGATATGAATAATCTGCTGTTTGTAAAACAAAGACCTGTAGAAACATTGCTCTCTGAGACAGTGTCAGTTGCACATAGAGCATTAAGCTAAAGCAACCAGGTGTTACCATAGGACCAAACAGTGGATCCTAAGAAATGTCATATGTTATAGTATTGACACAGGAAGCAAAATATCCTGGTTCATATTGCTACCTAGCCTAAAAAAAAAAAAAAAAAAATTTTTTAAAATGGTTGCCCCTATTCAGTGCTCCAGAGAAGTAGGCCAGAGGTTCAATTTTCCCTTTCAGAGAGAACTAGATTCTAGTACTAGAATCTGATAAATGCACAGAAATAAAAATTTTGAAGAAAGAGAGAAATTAGGAAAATATTGATTCTGTCCTAGAACATTGACAGAGGGATTCTTGTTCCTGTTTCTCAAGCTTTTTTTCACTTTTAGCTATTGCATAAACTAATGTACACATTCTAGAGAGTTGGCTCTGGAAGCCCATTTGTTCCTCCTCTCAGCTGACTGCCATCAACACTATGACTATGCAAAGACTTCTCCTGTCTCCATTTTCATAATCCCAAAACCTTGGCTTGCCACAGATAGCTAAAGATGAAGGGGATGTATTCAGTCAGAACAACTCCAACCAGGTATAGGCAGGTATGAGCAACAGTTTGGTCAATTCCCTGTAGTGTAAGAGTTATTGGTTCGGTCTCCTTGGACAGGGCTCAACACTGAGATATTCCAATTCCTAACAGAGCCCTCTGGTTTCTCATTTGTAAACTGAGAGAGAGCTATTTTCACCTGTCCATACCCTCAGCCACCTAGAAAAGTTGCAAAAGGAAACTTCCACTGGGAATCTGGGCTGTATTCCCTATCAACTGGTCCTGAACATTTCCCAGTGGTTTCCTGCACCACAGTGGGAAAGGTTGATTCTAGTACCCTGGACTGTCTTGTACAATCAGCAGGTAAAAGCTGTGTGGCTTCAGTGGATTGGATCACATTTTGCACATCTTCTGGTACTTTCATCATCATGGATAAGCTTGTGCTCCTCCAGACTTAGAGCCTAAAATTTCAATGATAAGTGCCCCGAATCAGTATTTAGATTACATAAATTAGGTACAATTCTGAACTATTAGTATTACATAATCTAGTATTTTGCAGAAATAATAGTGACATCACTAGTTGGTTAAGGTAGTCCTAAGCCACTGAAGAGACCATTATAGATATCTAAGAAGAATAAAGAAGGGAATACTTTTTTCCAACATTTTTATCAAATTTCTTTCTGAGTAGCATCAGTATAATATAATTTCCATCTTAGCTGGTGCTTAGACAAAATTCTGATTATATTTAGGGTCATGTGGTTTTAACATGTCAGTTAAAGATGGAAGCAGATGCAACAAATGCTATGCATTGTATGGGGTGTGTTTCCTCCTCATTCACAATGCTAGTTTTACTCGCTACGCACAACAGTGGAAGCAGTAGTGTGCATTCAGTTGAGTTAATAGGGGTGAAAGCATTCTGTGTGTGGTATGCTGTATGCTCCATAATGTTGCTTGTATTTATTTAATTGGTCATAAAATACTGTTAGCAGGCTTATATGGTTAAAACTAATGAGTCACTGATTCGCATCCAAGAAGCCAATTAACATGATGTGTTTTCTTCCAGTCTGCTGTTGTGATAAATTAATTAATATCTTCCATGTCACAGGTCAGTAAAATTGTTACTATGATGTATCTGGCATTTAAGGATCTGGCATTTAAGGATCTGGCATTTGTTCATCCAAATTATACTACCTTTTATTTCTGGCTTTCTAACATCATTTTGATAATATATAGCCACATCTCCTTAATGGACTTCTCTGTGCTGCAAGTATAAGCATTCATGATAATGAAAACCAAATGAGAGAGAAAAGCAAACCTTCCAATATTAATTCATATTAACTAATACCCATTTTTTTTTCTGTTTTATTTCAAATTGCTGTTCTGAAAGATATAAACAATGGTAGAAGGTGTATTGCTTCCCAAGTGAAAATGTGATCAGTTGTGAAGTCAAAAATATGTTACATATAAAGGATGAAAAAAGAATAAAAACAAAGATTATAAATACCAGTAGGCAAAATAAGCAGAAGATACTGTTAGATGATGATGATGATGATAGTAATAATAGTAACAGTAATAATAATAGTAATAATAATAATTATTATTATTATAATTACAATAATGGATGTCTCTGGCAGGTATTACAGACCACTATTTAAAGATACTTGTATCTTCATGTATGACTCCGTATAGGTGTGACAGTTGTATGCCCAGTAGGATAAGGGTAACAAGTGTCAGTACATCAGCACCAGTGGATATCCTCCCATTCCGAAGGACATGTCAGTAAAGGCAGAAGAAAGAATCTTTTCCTTGGCTTTTCAGGCTTGTTCATTAAACATTTTCTGCTCCATGTGAAGAAAAAAAAAAAAAAAATTTGGTTATCTTCAGGTCAAAATTTGACTTATTTAAATGAAAGTTCATTGCATCTATGAAACCTTTAGGCTTGAGAGTAGTTACTGGGGAAAAATAATCTATAAGCCTTTTTCTCCTAAAGTCACAGCCAAGCTTGGGTAAGGCATGACCTGAAGCAGAAGACAGAAGATCTTGAGGTGATAGGTAGGTATCAAACATCCATTTGGATACCTTCCAGGATGGAACAGTGATTAGACAATCAAAGAGATTTCTTTAGTGGAAAGAGGCAAGGATAAAATGAATAAAGGAACTGAAGATGCAGCAATCATTATTTTTGCTTCTTTAACTCTTGATGTATGCTTAGTATGTGTCTCTTGGATTCCCAGCCTTTCATACTCCATGTTGTTTTCAGACAGTCAAATAGTGTTAGCAACCAGAATGGCTTTTTGCTATCTTTATCTCATGTACAGGTTGTTACCCTTTTGCTGTCATGCAGATTCCTTAAGACTATCTTTGTGGTCTTTCTATGGTCTATCTTTATGGAATGCATGCAGCTCTGTCTTGGGGTGGATGAAGAGAGAGTTGAGAGCTTATGGGTAAGGATTAAAGGGCAGGCTACCATGGCTGTTGTGGGTGTTTGCTAATGGCCACCTGATCAGGAACAGGAGGTAGATAAAGCCTTCTTCAGACAGCTCCAAATAACGTCTCAGTCACAAGCCCTGGTTCCCATGGGGGACTTCACCTACCCTGATATCTGCTGGGAAGACTGCACAGAAAGACACAAACAGTCCAGGAGGTTCCTGCAGTGTATTGATGACAACTTTTTGACACAGGTGGTGGAGAAGCCACCAAGAAGAGGTGTGCTGCTGGACCTTGTATTAACAAATGAGAAAGGACTGGTTAGATATGTGAGGGTTGGGGGCAGCCTTCACTGCAGTGACCGTGATATGGTGGAGTTCAGGATCTTGTGAGGAGGAAGCAGGGCAAAAAGTAGGATTGCAACTCTAGACTTCAGGAGAGCAAATTTGGCCTCTTCAGGGATCTACTTGGAAGAATCTTATGGGTTATGGCCCTAGAAGAAAGGGAGGTCCAAGACAGTTGGTCAGTATTCAAGCATCACTTCCTCCAAGCTCAAGATCGGTGCATTCCTATGAGTAAGAAGGCAAGCAAAGGGGGCAGGAGACCTGCGTGGATGAACAGGGAGCTCCTAGCGTAGTTCAGACAGAATTAAGTTTACAGCATGTGGAAAAAAGAGACAGGCCACTTGGGAGGAATATAGGGACACTGTCAGAGTATGCAGGGATGTGATAAGGAAGGCCAAGGCCCATTTGGAATTAAATCTGGCAAGGGATGTCAAGGACAACAAGAAGGGCTTCTTCAAACACACCAGTTCGAAAAGGAAGACTGGGAAAAATGTAGTCCTGCTGCTGAATGGGGCGGGTGCCCTGGTGACAAAGGCTACAGAGAAGGCAGAGTTGCTGAATGCCTTTTTGTGTCAGTCTTTACTGCAAAGATCAGCCCTCAGGAATCTCAGACTCTGGAGACAAGAGAGGAAGTCCGGAGAAAGGAGGATTTTCCTTTGGTCAAAGAGGATCAGGTCAGAGATCATTTAAACAAATTCAACATCCACAAATCCATAGGCCCCACTGGAATGCACTCATGGGTGCTGAGGGAGCTGGCCAATGCTATTGCTAGGTCACTCTCCCTCATCTTTGAAAGGTTGTGGAGCACAGGAGAGGTGCCTGAGTACTGGAAGAAAGCCAATGTCACTCCGGTCTTCAAAAAGGACAAGAAGGAGGACCCAGGCAGCTACAAGCCAGTCAGCCTCACCTCCATCCCTGGAAAGGTGATGGAACAGCTCATCCTGCAGGTCATCTCCAAGCATGTGGAGGAAAAGAAGGTGATCAGGAACAGTCAGCATGGATTCACCAAGGGGAAATTGTGCTTAACCAATTTGATAGCCTTCTCTGATGCGATGGTTAGCTGGGTAGATGAGGGGAGAGTTGCGGATGTGGTCTACTTTGACTTCAGCAAGGCTTTCGACACTGTCTCCCATAACATCCTCATAGACAAGCTCAGGAAGTGCGGCCTAGATGAGTGGACGGTGAGGTGGATTGGCAGTCAGCTGGATGGTAGATGTCAGAGGGTTGTGCTCAGTGCTGCAGTCTAGTTGGAGGCTTGTAGCTAGCGGTGTCCCCTAGGGGTCAGTACTGGGTCCAGTCTTGTTCAGCTTATCATCAATGACTTGGAGGATGGAACAGAGTGCACTATCAGCAAGTTTGCTGATGACACAAAGCTGGGAGGAGTGGATGATACCCCAGAGGGCTGTGCTGCCATTCAGAGGGACCTCGACAGGCTGGAGAGATGGGCTGAGAGGAACACCATGAAGTTCAACAAAGGCAAGTGCAGGGTCTTGCACCTAGGGAGGAATAACCCCAAGCACCAGTACAGACTCGGGGGTGGCCTGCTGGAGTGCAGCTCTGCCAAGAGAGACCTGGGAGTCCTGGCAGACAGCCATCTGACCACGAGCCAGCAATGTGCCCTTGTGGCCAAGAAGGCCAATGGTATCCTGGGCTGCATTCAGAAGAGTGTTGCCAGCAGGTCAAGGGAGGTGATCCTCCTCCTCTACTCAGCCCTGGTGAGGCCACACCTGGAGTATTGTGTCCAGTTCTGGGCTCCTCAGTACAAGAGGGACATGGAAATACTGGAGCGAGTCCAGAGGAGGGCTACTAAGATGATAAGAGGACCATAGCACCTGTCGTACGAGGACAGGCTGAGAGAGCTGGGTCTGTTTAGCCTGGACAAGAGAAGACTGAGGGGAGACCTCATCAATGTGTATAAATATCTGAAGGGAGGGTGTCGAGGGGGTGGAACCAGATTCTTTTCAGTTGTGTCCAGCGAGAGGACGAGAGGCAACAGGCACAAACTGAAACACAGGAAGTTCTGGCTGAATATGAGAGTACACTTCTTTACTGTGCAGGTGACAGAGCACTGGGACAAGTTTCCCAGAGAGGTTGTGGAGTCTCCTTCTCTGGAGATATTCAAAACCCGCCTGGAGGCCATCTTGTGCAATGTGCTCTAGGTGATCCTGCTCGGCAGGGGCGTTGGACTAGATGATCTTCAGAGGTCACTTCCAACCTCGTCCATTCTCTGATTCTGTCTAGGGTACACACCCAGAGAGGCAACATGCTTGCTTTATAGTAGAGATGTGTTCAGCACTAATGCTTTGGAATCTGTATGCAATTCCTACAGATTTCCAGGGACAGTTTAGATTGGATGTCAGGAAGAATTTCTTTATAAAGAGGGTGGTTAGACATTGGAAAGGGCTGTCCAGGGAAATGGCGGAATTTCTGTCCTGGAGGTGCTTAAGAAATGTGTGGACATGGCGCTTAGGGACATGGTTTAGTGATGGACTTGCAAGAGTTAGGTTGATATTTGAACTTGATGATCTTAAGGGTCTTCTTCAATCTATATGAGTCTATGATTCTGTAATCTCCCACAGCGCAATAATTTTGAAAAAGACTCATAGAGACCTATAAAAATGTTTCAATATAGTTAATATATTTGTTCATTGTCTTGCAGTATGCATGTTGTATTGAACAGATATAGCCTAATCACTGAACTGAAAAAGCCAGGGAAAGTAATAAAAACCTCCTAAATATATATATAATATATATATATATAAATAAAGAGTTCTAAGCAGTAACACACATGTCTTGTGCTTCAAAAATCCCATTTCAACAACTGCAGTTGCTTATTACCTTCCAAAAACAGTATAGCGTAATTCAGTCAGAGCATCTCAGGAACAATTAACTTGGTGTTTTTCTGAGAGCAGATACTTTGGCATCTCATGTGGCACAGAAAAGTGAAAGCAAATTTCTATCCACCCACTACATATGGCCTTTTACCCAAAAAAGATACCTTGCAGTTAATCACATTGCCCACCACTACAATACAGTAACTTCTCAGACGTAATGAAACAGACCTATAAGAACATTCATCAAATATCTCATGACAGTTCAGAATCAGAAGTATAAAACTTCTGTGTGCTACTGAATTATAAATGAACGAGATTTACATAGTATGTGAGTATCCAACTAAAAGATGTTAAGGAATAACAACTCACTGTACAAAAACTGCCACTGAAATGGAAATGGCTATAAAAACTTTCTTGCAACTCATCTGAAAAGCTTCTCAGGTCAGTGACACTTCATGCTGGAAAGCTGCTTTTCCACTGTTTGAATCTGGACGCTGTCAAGGAATAACAATAAAGTAACAATGCACTGCAGTTTTAGTGCAGGTTGTTATGTTGCTCTGTGACTTTTATGTTTTTTAGATAAATCCCACTTGCTCATTATGATGGACTCCAGATCAAGTCTATGGTTATAATCGTGCTATAATTTCTTGTGAGAATAAGCTGAGCAGGATATGGCTCATGGAGTACCCCTTTCTAATTGCATTCTCTTTCATGCCAAACAAAGATTTTCAGCAAATGGAAGAGAGCATTCCAAATGGAAGTACAGCTGTCATGTGTCTTTCTCTCTTTTCTTCTAGTCAATCCATTATGTAAGAACATCTTCACTGTGAAAATATATATATTTCTTAGTGTTTTCACAGTTGTTAGTCAAAGCATTATTGAAAGCATTTGTAAGAAATCTGTCTTATGGTTTGTTCATGCTGTTTGTACAATGATAGCTGAACTTAATGCATCATCTGTTTCTTTCACAGTAATATCTTCCTATTTTCAAATTGGCTATATCTCTTTTTTTTTTTTTTTTTTTTTTTTTTGTGCTACATCTTCCCCCTCTATCTATAAACAGACATACAACAATCCAGTTCTTCTTCTGAATTCTAAATAAATTCTGTTTTAATGGTTTCTATCACTCTACTTACATTTTCTAAATGTATACTCCCTCCTCTCCCCACCCAAAACAAACAAACAAATAACGAAAAAAAAATGCTTAAAAACACACCCTCAGCTTTAATTGAAAAGCAAAATAAGTGTAAAGATAGCTTGTGTTTGTGCTGGCTTAGGATATCTGTGTGGCTGATCATTTTTGATTATAAATTTGAGCAAGATTTAGTGTAGTTTTAGTGATTTCATCTCTTACTCCTCTGAGGTAACTGGGAGTTTGGTGGTATTCAGGAAAGCCTAACCACCTTTGATTGATTGCTTGTTCACTGGCAGCCAAGCTATAGGAGCCACACTGGTATGATAGCTGTTGTTTACTTTAGAGGACTTCTCCAGAGGTGTGGGTAGCTGTGTATGCTTTGTCAATGCTAGTGAGGTATTCTGCTCAAAAATTTATATTTAAAAATATGTTTTATTATTATTATTATTTACCTCACATAAATATGGATTAATGCAATTTGATTCTTATGTGTGTTCAAATGGTAATCTATGTTTCTTCATACCTTATTCAGCTATGGTCCACAATCAGGTACATACTTTAAAATGATTGTATGGTATTACGTGTGTTCCAGTGAGGGCTTTAGTCTTGGTTTTACCATCTCAAGAAGCAAACAGCTACTGAAGGAAGTAATCTGCTTGCATTTCAAGTTATATTTGGAGAAAAGGTATTCATTTCTCATACACAAAGTGGTCAGTCTCACTTTAGCTAACAGTAACGGACTAAAGTAAGCAACTAAGACAGTGACAAGTCTTTTTTAAGTATCTAGAAACTCTTAAAGGAACTCTGTTTCCCCTGCTGTGACTACCAGCATGTGGAATGCAAAAAGAATACAGAACAGCACCTTGTAGTATTTCTTTTTACACATATATATGCCTTTATTATGATAATTATAAAGAAAGCTCCTGAAACACCCTCCTCCCCACTTTTTAAGAGACAACCTTATCCTTGAAAAACGTAATGAGCCTGCTCTGAAAATCTAACTAAAAAGAATTACTTCTGGCTGGAGATGTTATGTGCTTGGTTTTAACTTAGAATGAATCTACTGTGAACCTACTGCCACCAGTGACCAATGTTTAAAGAGTGGAGCTGAGGTGATGAGCCCCACAGTGGAGCAGGGGATCGCAGTGTACAGGGTGGTTCCCGGGAAGGCCCAGGAGGGCACAGAGACCTCCATGGGCTGGTAGAAATCATGAGAGCGTCTGAGGAGGTGTAGACAGGGCCAGGAGTAGCGGCAGCCATCCCCTGTCCCCATCAAAGGCAGCCCTGGGGAGCACAGCAATCAGGGTGTGGGGAGTCCATTGGGGTGTGGTGGCTGGTGTTGGAGGGTGCCTCTCCAGGGAAGGCCTCGCACTGGCCAAGTGGGAGGCTGGAAGTAGACCTAACTCAGTACCATTCTGTGGCCATCTGCAATGACCAGGGGCAGTCATCTTACCTGACACTTGAGGCAGAATGGTGGCTGCTCATCTGAGAGCACAGGCTGTAGCTCCAGCTGGGGTTCTGCACCAACTGCCCCAGTGGTGGCCAATGCCTCCACCCAGATCAAGCTGCTGAAAGGAGAGGCTGCGATGCAGATCTCAGGCTGCAGGAAGTGCCTAGACCTTTCTGCTGTGGCAGGGACAGGCAGCAGACATTCCCACAAAAGGCGCACCTAGGTGGAGGACCTCCTGCAGCAGATGGGAGCAGCCTCGCCTTCATAAGCCCAGGTCCTCATGAAGGACTTCCTCTACCCCGATATCTTGTGGGAGGAGAACACAGCACAGCATAAGCAATCCAACAGGCTCCTGGAGTACATTGATACCTTCCTCTCTGAGTGATAGGGAGCTAACACTGGGAGGTGCTATGATGGACCTCATTCTCACCAACAAGGAGGGGCTGGTGGTGATTGTGAAACTCAAGGGCAGCCTTAGCTAAACTAGAAGAGGGCTGATTTAGATGGTTTATTAGGAAGAAATTCTTCACTCAGAGGGTGGTGAGGCACTGGAACAGGTTGCCCAGAGAAGCTGTGGATGCCCCAACCATGGAGGTGTTCAACACCAGGTTCGATGGGGCTTTGAGCAACCTTGTAAGGTGGGTGGTGTCCCTGCTCAAGGTAGAAGGGTTGGAAATAGATGATTTTAAGGCCCCTTTCAACCCAAGCCATTTTATGATTCTCTTGTAAGAAATGTTAACATTTGCAGTAGTTCACTCCAGATAACTTCTGCCTAATGATATGACTTATCTTTTCCATAGCTAACATACAAATACATGCACCAGTGCTATTTAGGTGTAAAACTATATGCATAAAATGTGACACTTCTTTCTTTAACTGCATGCTTGTGTTACACAAGAAATGAGTTCAGAATTTACAGAAATGATCTCTATAGAAATAACTGATGGGAAATGTAAGTTGTCTGAACTACTTTTTAAATTTTTATTGTTATATTTCTGATTAATTTATTAAATGTCCGGAGAGCACTCTGTGAATAATGAAAACAACCCTTCTATTAATTATGAAAAGAAAAAAAATTTGCTTGTACATTATTTTTTATCTAATAATTAGCATGTATTTTTGGAGGATATTGGTAAAATGTAAAGAACAAAGGGGGATTAAATCAGATACAATTTTAATCACTCAGCTTGATTCATTAGAAAGAAAATCTCTTCATCTCAGTGTTTGTGATCTGATTCTCTAACTCTGTTCTTAAATACTGACCTATGTTCAGATGCTACTGGTAGTGTCTTGCAACTTTGCACAGAAATGAAAGAAGAGAAGAAATGTTATGCTTTCTACTCAGATTATCATATTTTATGGAATTAGAGTCACTCGCTGGTCAGTTCAATGCCAGAGAAGAGGCTTTGTTGACTGGATGCATTTTGATGGTTCCTGTTCTACAGTTTAAATTAGTCTCCATATCAGTAATGAAGGCAGTTAGTCTGGCCAGGGAGGAAGTGCACAAAGATCCCAGTTAGGAATTGATGATGAAACTGCAGTGCTGTTTTTCTTCTGTGTTCCGTATATTCTAGATTACTTTATGATAGACCTTGACAGTAGATCTCATTATGCTTCTTATCTAGACTTCATGAAATACTGACAAAATTGCTTCCATGTTTAATATTTTTTCAGTAATAGCTATAAATACTGCTTGGTTCCTACTTGCAATGAGGCAAAACAGTAGCCCATCATCACTGACATATCACAAAGAAAGCAGATCTCAGGAGGCATCATATTCAGACTGCATGCTAAAATAATTTTCTAGTGTTTTTTCTTATTAAAGAAGATCATTTACACAGAATTGCTGAAGAGCTTACATTGTTTCCTGTTCTGAGTGCAGTAAGTAATTAAGAGATCAGTTCATGGGCCTCTGAAACTGTCTTCTGCCTCCAAGCAGAGGGTATGTTGTTTTTTTTTTCTTTTCTTTTCTTTTGCACGTAGAGTCTCTGAACCCTTTGCAGTACTTGATTCTTACTGTTATCACATATGGCATTAGGAAAAAGTTGTCTGAAAAATCACTAAAAACTGCAGTTTCTAAATTATTGTGTAGTGGAAATGATTGTAGCAGACCTCATGCCTTTTTCTATGACAGAAGAAGTAGGATTTCGGAGCATATAGCCTTAGCTTTCAAATACTATCATAAGATTTTTTTCATGGAACAGTCAAAGGAAAAGGTCTGAAAATGTGTTTCAAAGAGTCAAGTAGTCACTAAAATAAACAGAAAATACAATGGTTCATTTCAGTACTTGTATGGGCTCCAGCTCACTATAAAATAGACCATATGGCTTCATTGTGCACTAGATCTCTGTCTCCATTTATTTTATATTTATTATTTTGTATCACTGAAGAGATACACCAACCTCTTTACTTGTTTTGCTATACTCTGAAATCAATGCACGGCACAGACTGATGCATACTAAAATTGGAAACAAAAGGCTAATCACCAATGTCATACCTTTTAAACAGAAAATAGACCTGAGTTATTTTACAAAGTCAATTGAAGCAGCTAATGATAATTGACATGGTGCCAGGACAGTATTCACTGAAGCTTAATCTGCTTTGGTCAGTTTGTAGAAGTACAGAAGCCAAATACCATGGAATTATTACTCTGTTTAGTGTAACTTTGGGTCAGAACAACATTACCTTTCAATGGAAAACAGAACATTGGAAATATCCTCAGGCCTTTTAGAAGTTTCTTGAAAACTTCTCCTCTGTGTTGTTGTGATCCTATAAGCAACCAATAACCTGAAGGCTTGTACTTCTGATGCAGTAGATGTTCCCACTAGAATTTGTGCTCTGATGTACTGATCTAAATTCTTTTATTACTTAATACTTACTGTTTTAACACACACTTTATTATAGTGATGGCTGTGGATAGCATTTCATACCACCCCATTGATTCAAAATGTGTTATTCCAGGAATCCAGTAAGTGAATGGTGAAGTGGTTCTGGATCATACTAGAACTTTGCTAAATTCTTTGCTAAAGGTATCCATACTCACATATTTTATGTACATACACCCACCAGTACGTATGAATATCATATAAGTCTTTTTGACAGTGTTTCTAGCAGGTTGCGGGCTGATAAAGCAATGGGGAAAACTTTGCTGTGGACTTCCTTTCATCCATCTTTAGCAATGTATTCTTCTTTCCACTGTTAACACCAACGAATCTCAAAGGGATTCTCAGTTGCTTTCCTGGTCAAGGCCAAATGTGAACAGTTCATCAGCATCAGTGAGATCTCAGATTTCTTCCTGGAAATATATATGTAAAAAAAATAAAAATAAAATAAATAAAAAACTAGTTGTTGAGGAGTCAGTCATGTACTATACAGTCTCTGTTTTTCCCAGTTAGGGATAATACATTTTTATTGTTTACTATAATCTATCATGGAAAGCTGTGAAACTATCTGGTTAGTAGTAAATGCTGATTATAAAATTTCTTCCTTTGCTGCTCATACATTTAGTAAGGCAACTGTTTGCTTTGGAGACCTTGACATTCAGTAGTAATCATTTTCTGATCTTTTGCTTTTGCTGTGGATATGATTCAGTGAATGTAGCTATGCTGAGTGAACCTTGAGAATACTTAGGATGTTGGATATAGGATTAGTTCAGGAGTTCCTATTGTTTGGCACCTGGAATGGGAGTCTAAGCTGCCTGCTGACCCAAAATGTTTGTCAGAAAAGCAAGTCACTTCTTTTTCTATATTACATTTTCTCCAACTCTGAATTAGAAATAATAACATTCATCTTCTTTAATATATGCAATGCTAATTTTGATATATTATTAAGAATTTGTGTGTATTTAGACCTTTTTTTCCATGCAAGTTATACTAATTATACTTCATGAAAATGAATCCAGTTATAATCACAAGTACAAACTTAATAGTTTTTTCAGTTTTCTCTATGTTCCTGTCATAATTCAAAGTAACCATCACCCTCTGTTTGTATGCATTTCTGGCTATTTTATATAACCAGAGCAGCAAAAACAGCTGCATTGCATCTGTGAATCTTCTGCATTATTAAGTTTACTTTTTTTGGGGGGGGGAATGGGGGGGGGCGGGATTACAGTGGTTTTCTGTGATGCTCCTCTAGGTGAACTTTGAATTTAAGAGCCCTCGGATATCTTTGTATAGGAATTTAAGAGTCCCTGGATAGCTTTGTATAGTTCTTTGTATAGTATCCATCATCATATATTTATTTTTAAAAGTCTGGTTTATGCTGTGTAGCAATTTCAAACAAAATGTTTAAACATGTTCACAGTGGGAAATGACTCTACATATTTTGCTTTGTCCATTGCTTACAGATACCATTGTGATTTCTCAATGGACTACTGAATTAGTTTCACGGATTTTTTGCTTAAAGCATCCAAGAAAGTAGTAGTAATAATAGCTTATATTAGTTGCTTGTACCTCAAACAGTCTCATGGCAGGCATATCATGCATGCCTGTTTATATTTTCTGCATGCCCTCAAAACATGGGTGATAGATATATTTAAGAACTCTGTAAGTAAATACCAACAGCAAAAGCATTACATACTCTTCACATTGAATTTAGCCTGTCATATTGCCTGTTGGTACAAAAAAAGACACCATAAAGTTACTGTTTAGACCACACAATCTTTCAGGGTGAAATGGCAGGATTTTGCTTATGGGTTATGATGACACTCAATTAGCCGGGAAAAAAATAAAAAAAAAAAAAAGGATATACAAATAATTTGGCAAAGAAAACTCCTGTATTTTGTTGTTGGAAAGTCTCATAAGTAATTAAAAAAAAAAAAAGACTTGAAACTGAGGTGCCAATTCTACTTTTGGATCTTGTGAATACTGGAGAAATGGGGATGGAGAATTTTCAGCTGATGAGAGATTTTCATTTTCAGCTGATGTGTGGGTATTGTTGAAGATTTGTTTCCCTGTTCTGCTGGTCAGGATGTCAAAATGCATCTCTGGATGGTATGATACACTTGAAGGGCAAGTTCTTTGCATTTTCTCCTGATAGTACATCAATTACTATAGGCAGCTTTGTTCTGTTGGAACCCTCAACCCCCCCACCCCCCTCCCACACAGAGTTTTGTAGTATATATCTAGGAGCAGATTTAGTTACTTTAATATTTTCGTGGGCATATCTGTATGGTTTCAATATGCAGCAGCTTGGCATATGGACATACTACATGCTCCACTTCCCAAACCCCAACAGCTTTTCTCTGTAGTAACTAAGGAAAGACAAAAAGGGAGACCAGTATTACATCATAAACAAACAGACAAACAAGCAAACAAACAAACAAAAAGAAAAAGAAAAAATCAAGCAGTTGTTCTGCTTACTTTATTTTACCTATAATGCGTTACCTGTCTGAATTTTAATTTTCTCTTTTCAAAGGCTGTGAGTTTGCTGAAGCTTGCACAGGCAATCTATTTTTCCTACTGAAGATGCCTAACATAGCATCAGCATGATCATTTTTCAGTACTTTGAGATCTGCACACCACCCCCTCCAATAGACCTGAATGCAAAAAAGTTTCACTCAGCTTATAAAGATGTCGTCTAGACCAGTGACACTGACACTTCTCAGTGTGAATTCCAGATAATTCAGTAGTTATTGAAAACAAAGCTATCTCACTGCCTGAAGATTAAAAAAAAGAGGTACTTTCCCTTATCAGAAAAAAATCACAAGTTTCAGCACTGTCATGAATTAGATGTTGATATGACATAAATCAAAGGGAACATCTTTATGATGCTAAGCTTGTACATCAGATCAGTAAGCAATGTCAAATGAATTCTTCAGTCTTATTTATTTATTTATTTATTTATTTATTTGTTTATTTATTTATTTATTATTATTCTCAGCCTTTCTTTTCCCTGCATAGCTTTCTGTCTTGCAGTGGTAAGAGCCACACACTATTCAAGCTAAATTTGTACAATTACTTATACTGGAACTTTTCATGCTCCCAACAGACAGGGTTGGACAAGTCACTTTAGTGTTTCCTGACTCAGTGCTGCATACTTGTCTTGTTTTCTTGACTGCTGTAGTGTGTTTGTGATGGTGCTTTATTACTTTGTTTCTGTATGTTTTTCTCCCTCCTCTCTTTCAGCCTCCAGTGCATTGCAGTGACAAGAGATTTGAATGAATATCTTTTAGTTGATAAAGTCAAGCCAAAAATGTATAATAATTTGGCTTTTTTGTAGCAGCAAGGGTAAGAAAATGGATTGTACTTTTTTTTTTTTTTTTCCCCAATGGATTAAATGCTTCCATATGCTACCATCCAATGAAACATGGAAGATAATGACAACATTATTTTAAGATGAAAATTAAAAAATATCTCCACTTTGGACAAACACACTGGCAAAAACACATTGATGGCAACTGGTGGAGTACTCTTGAGGTGGTGTCATAACCCCAAAACAAAACAAATTACATGTAATCATTCAAATTACTTTGAATTAATTATTTCTTGTTTATAAGTGGTTAAAGTGTTCCTTTTCTTTTATCATTTATACTGAAACCTAGCTGTGCTTAGAAATTAATTAGACCTTACCTCTACTGGAAAATCTACAGTTGCCTTTTTGTTAGATGATGAGGTAGCCTCCTTTTCAATGAAATCTGGCCCACTTTACACTGTAATATTGCAAATAATAAATCCTGAGGTACTATGGGAAGAAGGAATTTTGACGAGACACAAGATATTTTATTAGTCTTTATACTTTGTTAGTTACATCTTTCTGAGTAGCATCTATTTGTGAGGTGTACCTTACAAATTCATTGAGATGTGTGTTCACAGTAATGTGTGGACCAATGACTTAATCACTCAAACGTCAATCAGAAATATAATTCTCTGTAGCAAAACACAAAATGTGCATATTTGGGACAAGGAAAGACTAAAGTGCCTTAAATACAGAACAATATAGGGTCATGAATCCTAGGGGCGACCTAGTTCCCTCTCATTTTCTGCTGCTCTTTTTTTTTTTTTTTTTTTTTTTCATTTCTCTCCTTTTCTGCAGAGGAACTTTTAAGAGAAACCTCCTGGGTCTTTGGCAGTTTAACATAGCATCAGGTGCTGTTTAGAGGTGTATCTTAATTATTGGAAGATGAGCTGGGAACTTACTTAAATTCAGAAGCCATTTGTTTCTAACACATAAAATAATGTGGTATTTAGACACTGGGAAACCACATGAAGCATAGGAGGCCCCAGTGTGGCACAATGGGGAGTTTGTGATATTTTCCACTGATACATGGCTATAAACAGTGTTGAAGAATTCTGAGAAAAGATTACATATGTTCCCAATAGGCAGGAGTCACTGTAGCTCCTCACATTTCTGTGGATAGGAGTAAGCATTTCCAAATGCTAGACAAAGGGACTATAACTAAAACCTTTTCTAGAGGCAGAAGTTTCTGTATTTAATCTTTCTCATATGAGTTTTTGGCAGCATCTCCAAAAAGACCTTTCAATATTCTCTCTCCCACTTCAGATTTTCATCCTTTTGCATTCCTACTGCCTGGTAGGTGAATGTATTGAGTGTAGGTGGCAAGGTTGTGGTAATGAGGATGCTGCAGGGGTAGCCTCTCTCAGAAGAGGCCAGGGTCTGCTCTATGCTGGACACAGACCAAATGCAGAACACAGCCGAGCCCATCAGCAAAGCTGATGGTGCCTCTGGGTAAACATATTTAAGAAAGGGCAAAACACAGCACAGGAGAGGAGTGAGGAATGTGAGAAACCGTGTGAGAAACAGCCCTGCAGACACAAAGATCAGTGAGGGACAAAGGGCAGGACATGCTGTAGGCGCTGGAGCAGAAGTTCCTCTGCAGCCTGTGGAGTGGACCATGGTGGAGCAGGCATTCCCTGTGGCCTGTGGAGAAAACCTACTGGAGCAGATATTGACACTGCAGCACATGAAGGTCCCCACACCAGAGAAGATGGATAGGTCCTGAAAGAAGCTGCGGCTCACAGAGGAGACTGACACTGGTCAGAGGAAAAGCGTGAGGAGGAGGGAGCAACAGGGAATAGTTGAAGACTGGCCACAACTCCCACATTTCCCATTGCCCTTGTGCCACCTGCGTGGGGAGGTAGAAGAGTTGGCAACGAAGGAAGGAAGTTGAGGTTGGGAAAAAAGTGGGAGGGTGGTTGGATTTATGTTTTTCTTTAGCTATTGTCTTTGTTTCTTACTGATTTCTATCCAAATCTATTTTATTTGGCAATAAATTAGCTTAATGTTCTCTAGGTTGAGTCTGTTTTGCCTGTAATGGCAATTGGTAAGTAATCATCCTATTTTTATCCCAACTCATGTACTTATCTTATTTTTTTACCCCATCCTGTTGAGAAAGGGAAGTGTGAGAACAGCTGAGTGGGTGTATGGCAGCTAGCCAAGGTCAACCCACCACATACCAGGCAATGTCAAGTTTGACCCGGTTTATTTCTCAATCTTTGCTTAGTTTCCCAGCCAAAGAAATATGATTGAATAACTTAGGAATGAAAGATGGCAGGTTTTCAAATGAATATGTGCCCAAAACCATACATTTAAGCTTCTACTTCATTTTGTACAATATTTATGTGTGTGTATATATTTAGACAACCTGGGCAAGATTTAAGTTATGGACTAGTACAGAAGATAAGAGTTATAACGTGGTTACTAACCCGTAGACTGTTCAAATGAGCACTTGTTTATAGCATTGATATAGCAATAGTGAATTATTTCTTGTTTTTCAAAACTATTATTTTTATGTTTAATGCTATGCAGTCACATCTTAGGTTTTGAAAAAAATCGCATGCTTTCTTCTGGAACAGAATTACTGAAAGTAAAGGGTTATGAATGACACCTTCCTTTGCACTTGTAGAAGCCAATTACTTTAAATGGTGTCAGTGGTTCTGCAGAAATGTCACTGATTGGTGCTCCAGTTGTGCAAATAATCCCGTTGTTGCATAGAAAATGTGGCTCACTTATTGCCTTATATTTCACATATCATATTGCCTTATATTTCACTTATATCACATAATTGCCTTATATTGACTATGGTAGTTCCCAAGTATAGAAGCAAGGAAAAAGTGTATCAATTCTCAAGAATTAAAATCATTTTACTTAACTATATAGAAATTAGCTGCCTAGCTTGATCTAGTTAGTGGGTTTCCTTTGTACTCAAAAGACAGACACGTCCAGAAGGTAGTTAAACTGTTTATCGTAGATTCTTATTTTAGGATGGTCTCAAACATCCTCTTCGTGTAAAGGATTTAAGAATATTATATATATATATGAATTTGTTGGTAAGTGCCTATGCTGTTTTTCAAAATCTCCCTAGACATAGAAATACACTGAAAAATCTGTGCCTAATATCTAATATATATTAGACAAAGAAAACTATGCAAATACTCTGTTTATATATGGTGGTTTTCGTAAATCTGTTGGAACTCAACTGTTAGCAGAGAGAATGACTGTTTGTTGCCACACCAAAAATCACTTGTCACCAATTAGTTGCTCCTCATGGATGGTTTATTCCACCAGTGCTCATCTCAGAGTAATTCTTCTGCAGTCACTACCAATAATTTTCTGCTCTGACAGACCATTATCCTTGTATTTACTGACATGCTGCAATAGTGAGTGAGTGGGGGAAGAGGGCACTATGTAAGTGCATCCTGCTTGTAGGTGGACGTATTTATTCTAGTTTTAATTTTTGCAGTTTCATACATGTGTGAGCAAATCAGTATGCATGAAAACAAGTAGGGCAAGCAGATGCTAAACTTGAGAAATACACCTATTAACACTCAAAAGAGAGGACAAGAGGTGAATCTAATTGCAGTTTTGTAAGAGATTTAGGCAAGATACATGCCTATTCCCTATTTAGGAAAGAAAAAGCAATCAGGTATTTCAATTGAACAGAGGACACCAGTTTTACTGGAAACAAATAGTATCATGGATTTTGAGGAGCCATTCACTCCCTAAGCTCCCAAATCCTTTTTTATGGCCTGCTTAGTTTTAAATTACTATGATGAGAGATAATGCCAAACTTTCAGACTTTTTCCCCCTCCATATTTTATATCAGTCTTTATGCTTTGTCTCATTGCATGCCCAAGAAACTTAGATTCCAAAATAACAAAGTCAGTTTTGAAAACAGTATTGAGTCTTTAAAGCCTCTTACAGACAAGTTTTCAAATGTCTTTGGACACTTGAGGGGCTGACTATATGATTAAGTTGCTGGGATTTAATTGCGGAGGGAGCTAGAGCACAGTAGCTCCTCCAGGTATAAATGCTGACATTGTGGTAGATGGAAAGCAACTTATTACTCAGCGGGCAGTGGGACAGCCCAAACCATACTCATTACTATCAATGTGAAGGAGCAGTGGCTCTGTGAAGCCAAATGATCTAGGAGAAAAACAAACAAACAAAACCACGGAAATAAATCCAAGTATCTCATAGACTTTAAAAGCACTTTTAGTGTTTGATTTGCATGGTGGTTTTGCCCTTTGAAAAGAGATTTTACATGTTTGGATTTTTTTTTAAGCATTTAATTCTAGGGCATGGTTGTTGTACTTTAGTGTGATGGCACTAAAAATGCTTTACTTTAGAGATGCAGTACCAGAAAAAATAATGGCAATGTAGGTGAGTTATGAATCTATGGGCTTTCTTCTTTCAGTCATAACTGCCTGATTACATGATCTTACTCTGATGTAAATATGAGGTAATGTATCCCTTTTATTTTCTTTCCCATCTTTATTTTCAGTTTCAATGAGATAAATGTTTACATGTGGGCAGACGCTAAATGTACACGTGTATACATCTGAAAATGTATGTATAAATGTATAGATCTGAAACAATGTGCAATACAGAGAAGCTAATTCAGCATTTTCAATTTTCCATGGAATGCAGGTACAAAGAACATCTAATGGAAGACGAAGAGGAAGCTTAAGAATTACGCAGATAAATACCTCTTTTTCTAATGCATAATTCAATTTTGTTAATTCATTTTCCACAAGGTAGTGTCAAATAAGAAGTAGATATTTATAAGGTAATGAGGACATTTAAAAATTTATTGGGTAGGGAAGGTAACAAGGATTTTGGTAGAAAACCATCAGATGACTAGAAATAACTGCCATAAAAATACAGCCGATGCTGTAATTCCAAAGATTGTTCTACAAGCATCTTTTTAGTTTGCTATGCAAAGCTGGCAGCACCAGAAACAGATCTAAATGGATGCTTGGACTACTCATGCTGTGTGTTCTGTAACTCCTATGTTGGGGTTTTTGTTTGTTTGTTTAGCAGATTCATGTTGTCATAATCAAACTGCTGAATTTTAAGGTGATAAGATTTATTACAGCCACCTACATTGCCCACTCACAATATTAGGGTTATACTTGTAAGAAGCACTTTGGCAGTGGGGAACACACAGTCTATTAGTAGCAGCCCTGTGTTGTGATTTTCCTTTCCCTGTGAGAAAGCAGACTTACTTCTTTGATGCTGACTGACATTTTTGCTAGGTATTTATTTATTTATTTATCAAAAAAAAAAAAAAAAAAAAAAAAGACAATAAAAAAGGTCGAGTGATTTTCTGATTGTCTGGGATTTTTCTCTTGATGAAATATGACACTTCAATTTTGTTCAGACCCAAGAGACATAGAAATTGAAAAACAAACACGTGGATTCCATTGAAGACTTATTGTCCTAAAAATCTTCTCTGCAGAACTGTAAGAATGCCAGCATTTCAGAACTACACCACTAACTGTAAAGTTCATATTCCTGTAGTAACTAATATATGTTTTCAACAAAATTTCTTCTTCTCTTCTTCCCCTTCCTGCTCAAAAAGACATAAGATAGTGTAAAACAGCAAAATTCTCCTGCTTTTTTCTCCTGGGATAATGTGGCAAATTGTCACATAATGACATTGTAACACTAACATAATGACATTGTAACACTAACAGGGTTCATTTAACAACACTTGTAGTTAATCTAGTCCATAATTTTAACAATGCATGAGCATTCTAAATCAAAGTGCATGAAGATTCAGACCACCATTTTTCCAGAGAGACAATGAAAAGCTCAAGTATAGGTTAGCATTCCAGATTGTCTTTGCAGTACAGCAGTATTAATGTCCAACCTAGGCAAAGTGTTCCCAAGTTCAGCATAGGTTTCAGCAGCAACTTGTGCTTTTTCTGTTACCCTGGAATACGTTACCCTGGAATCTCAGCCACATGTAAAATGCCAGCAAAAGCATGGCATTTCAGTGTAGCTGAGGACTTTTGGCAGTGAAACTATGGAGATCATGAATCAAACACCATATCTGAGGTGATTACAATTCTACACTGTACAGCAAAGAAACTGAGTGGTTTTTGTCACAGAGACAGAAAAAGCGATATTTTGCACCTAATGCTTTAAATCAAAGAGAATTTAGAGTATATCCATCCACTAATATGAAGAAAAAAAAACTTGTTACTCATTGATTTATATTACTACACAAAATTATTTTTCTATTGCAAAAAATATCAAAATTAATCTGGCATCAACTTCATCATCTCATACTATGATTTTGCTGAGCTCTTCTGCCCTCTGCTGATTCAACAGTCATTCCTGATAAAAGACAGATATTTATCCAAGAAGAATGATCTACCACATGAAATGTTACCACCCAATTTGGCTACTAGGACTAGGGTCTGTGTTCACCTGGTTGAGGACCGCACGGCTAGATGTGTTAGAAAATGCTGAACTCTTTGGTTGGCCAATTTTGGCATCTCAATTAGGGCAGCTCCTGCAGAAATCTGGAGACAGGGTGAAATGAGAATTATTGCATAAGCTCCAGGGAGGTGGCAAGCAGGTAAGCTTTGGCATGTCAGGAAAGGACAGAGCTGTTAAGTGAGACATCAATATATTTGTTCTCAAAAGAATCTATATTCCTTTGTGCTTTATCTCTTAAGTACATTTGATTTAGAAATGTTTTTGTTAAGATTTTATCTGTTTGGTTTTTTTCTTCATTGTTATACCACCTTTAAGATGTATACCTTCATTGTTATATATGCCCTTAAGATTTAAATTTTAAAATCAGATTCCTGGCAATTTGCAGATGCTGGTATCTGCAGAGAAATAATATGATTGCCCAGGCATTTACTCTGTGCTTTTCCTACTGTCACAAAGGCGAGAGTTTCTAAAGTACCAATGATGCAATTAAACTCAAGCAACCTTTGGTCACGTGAAATTCAGCATTTGGATATCTGAGTAGTGGTGCTAGAATCCAGGAAGTGGAGTTTAACAAGGTTCATTATATAACAACAGCTAAACTAAAATTAATTGGGACTGAGCTTGCAGTGCCTAAATTCCGGATTCCTGAGTGACAAAAGACCAAGATCTGTTCTACAGCAGAGCAATGGCAAACATCAAGGCAAAACTTATGCTGTGAACTTGAACAATGAGATCACAGGAAGAATATATATGTATATTTCAAATTTTCATTTTCTAACTGGAAAAAAAAAGTAAGGTAATTTAAGGTATATTTTGAAGTCAAGTCTGTGAAATAAACAGGCATTTATGAATATTTTCCCACATACCTCAGTTCCTAAAAAGTAAGAAAATCAAGCATGTGTTCTTGGTACCCACTACTTGCCTTTATCAGACATAAAACAGTTATAGTCTGATATTTGCTCTACAAGGTACAGACAATACATAGATGATTCATTTTTACTATTTTTGTTAACTGAAAGCAGAAACATCAAGCATCTGTTCCGTTTGGTTTTAGAGTTATGTAAGTAAATTTATCCCATAGTATAGTGCAGATGTGGTAGCTTGCTTTCTCCCATGTTATTTTTTTATGATGTTTTTAGATGTCAAGTGATATCTGATTTACCTTCCTTTCAGATGTCAAGTGATACCTGGTTTAAGTTGCAGTTATTATCAATATTATAATTGTCACATCTTGCAACGATACCTTTCCTACATCCCAGTCAAATCTTTATCTTAACATGGATGGGTTGTTTTGTATTCAATGACAGGTTATGATTATTTTTCTGTTCTGTCTCTCTTTTTAGACAGGTATTGAAAATCAGTTCTTGTGATCTTTGGATAGTGTTGGCCTGCTCAGCACTGCATTTGTGACAGATGGTGGTTATTGCTCCTGAATAAGAGTCCAGCATAAAAGGTAGCTTATTTCATTTTTTTCAGTAGGATTGTAAGAACTCTTTTAATGGGCAGAGTTTAGAGAAATATTGTTGAATGAAGTATAGAAGGACAGTGAAGTAAAAACATTTTTTTTCTTGGCATTCTTGTTCAGTGTTTTAAGGGGTTAATGGTGTTTCTCTTGGGTAGATTACTTTCTGACAGCTTCCTGAAAGACAATGAACAAGGGTTTAGTACTAATTGGCTTCCCTTCTGGTTGTTTGAAGATCTTGACTTCTGGCTATGAATACTGTTCTCTTAGATAGTGGTTAGGATTACTTGTCTTCATTTTCAAGATTTGCTTTCTCTTTTCATCCATTAGTTATTGCATTTACTTGACATAAACCCTGATACAGCCCACAGATTACAAGATCTGTTCCCACAGATCAACTCGTTTCCCTTCTGGGATTCAAATGAAGCTTTTTCATTGAGGTAGAGCTGCTAAATGTAGTTTAATGTGTGTGTGTGTGTAATAAAATATCCATAATATTTTAAAATAATGAGATTGCTTAAAAAAAAAAAAAAAAAGAAAGTAAAGGTTGCTAAAGAAAGATTTAAACATCTCCCTCTCCAACTCCTTTTCTACTATTGTATGGTGATTGTGCTGTAGTTAAAACAGTTCTACAGAGGAAATCATGATAGGTACAGCAGCTTCACTTAAACTTGCCACTAACACAAAAATCAGTATTTTCATCTATTTTTTTTAAAGGTGTTCTCTGTTATTTCCCAAGAAATGCTAACATGGTATTCATGTGAGGCAGAAGGCACTCATTGACAGCACTCCCTTTCAAATCACAGGTGGACCAAGATCACATTCGTGTGCCAGCTCTCAAGGCAGAGAAAGGCCTTTGGGTGATGTAAAAGTGTTGTCATAACTAACGAAAATATCTGTCTTAGTATAAGCAGGAGATCAGTTGAGATAAAATACTGAGTGCTGCATGCATGCAGTGTAGACAAACTCAAAGTCTGTGCTGCAGTGTAGTGCAGAGTAGCCCCAGGTAGATTTGAATGGTTTAGCATATTTTCCAACAGCCTTCCAGCTCCCCAGTGTTATCTCCAGCTTACCTCCAGCTTAAGTTTGCATTGCTTCTGGTACCTAATGACTGCATCTGAAGCCTGTTCAGATATCCTTCACAACCAGACAACATGCGATGTAGGCCTCCTCATTTAAATTATACTCAAGTGCTGTTTTTGCTCCTAAGGCTAATGACAGCAGCAATAAATTCTCTTCATCTCTTTCCCTTCTACCATCTTTTACCAGCCTCTGCAGTCTCTGACAGATATTTCTAGAAAACTTTTAGAGGACCAGCAAGCTTTGTGCTGAAACTGGCAAGCTTTTTCTACCACCAGTAATGCTATAGCCCCAGCTAGTTCTGTTGAAGTCCCAACTTTAGAGAGTGAGAAGTTCTGGAGGACAAAAATGACCTCCATTTCATAATTTGTTTAGAAAACGATTTTGAACTACTTACAGAGACAAAAAACATTAGTGACATCTACCCTTCTTTATCCTAGAAGATTGCTGCAAAAGCATTTCTTAGAGTTTCTGTAATATCCTTTACCTCTGAAAAGCATAAAAGAATTAATCAGTCTTTCAGACCTTGAAGGATAGCATAAAGGAATTTAAGGCTTTACTTCTGTTCAGAGAATAAATCTGGCTTAGATGCTGCCAGGTGGGCATTTAAGGGTCTGACTGATTTGAAAAAATGGTAATGCATTACAATTTTTAAAGTACAGAATTAGTCCCTGTATCATCTCCTAAGCAGGCAGCCCTGCTTGGGAAGATATAGCAGAGGTGAAGAAACTCAAGAAATTATGGCTATGTTTATGTACTTTAAATAGGGCAAGGGAGAGTTCCCAGGCAATGGAACACAAACCTGTCTACTTTTAAACTGCTCTAACAATCCCTGTCATTATTTATTCCTTTATTTATTCTGGGCTCATATCAAGAGGGCTTTGCCCTCCTCTTTCTGCAAGTGTTTTAGAAGTTAGTGTGGGGTAGGAGTCCATTTTTAGTAGGCAGCTGTGACACTCATCTTATTAAAGAGAGTTTAATGATGCGGCAAGTTTTTCAGTGCTAGCTGGCCTCTGCTAAGAAATGGTCTTGTGGTTAGCTTACTAATACAGCTAATGAGTCTCCAGCATATCCTTGAATATCTAGCAGCAGAGCACAGATGGGACTTTTACTGCACCTTCTAAGATATTTGCAAGAGAGTACAACAGTGCAAAATGTTATTCCTAGGGGAGAATTGTCCCTGGAATTGCAGAAATATCTATAATCACAGAAAGGAAGTTGCGTCTCTTTCTGTCACTGACTTGAACTAAATAAACAGTTCTTGAAAATTGGTCTGGTGGCTTGGTGTGACTGGATGCAAAACTTTGGCACAACCACAAGGAATTGTTCACAGGTGAATTACATTCACCTTTTTACACTGGAAACAGGGCTGTAGACAAGGAAAAGTCCTTTGTGTACAAATGTGTTTGGTTTGGGTGCATTTGAGAGTTCAGATATGCCTGAGTCCTTTAAGAGAGGTGAGGCCAGAGATGATGGCAGAAACAGAAGAACCAAAATACCTCAACATAACTTGCCAAGCAGAGAAGCAGATTGCTGGTGGCTGGTGCTGGAAATTTAAGCTTGAAATTTAAACATGGTAAGAGGGAATGGACATAGCCAGGTAGCCAGATTTGATTAAAGAGTATCTTATTTTTTTAATAAGAGAAAGCCGCACCTGGACAACTTGATGGATGTAGTTACAGCTGATGAAAGACTAGGAGGGATGTTGTTGAAAGTACAGCCTAGACAGAATAAGTATTTAATTTGTAATTACTTTCTTTTTTTTTTTTTTTTTTTTCCCTGCAGCACTTTATTTTCAGAACCTGGCGATCATTATAGTGGGTTTGGACTATCACGTGGGGAAACTAAGGCAAGGTGGATAAATCATTACAGTTCCAGAGACACTGCAATAGCTACAGATGAGTCTTCTAAACTGGAGATGGGTTTGTTACTACCCTGCTACTGAGCAGCAATATCCAGTGCTGTATTTAGTATTCCTGACAGTGCCTACTTGAAAATGTATGCTAAACTTTGTGCATGGCCTTTTTGGACTAGAATTTATGTTTTCTTTAGATGATTGAAGTTTGTTCACAGGATTTATAGATGCATTTTTACATATGTATCCCTCAGTATGTTTCCCAGTTGTATCTTAATAATGGAATAGCATGCCCTGCTGTGCTGTTGAATACAATTATTTTCTCCTGTTTTCTGATCTTGAAATTGAGTTCAGCAACATAGAGCTGTATTACTCTTTGTGTGCACTAGTTAATCCATGGTAGAAAACCAAGAAGTCTTCTTTTCTTTTATTTGTACATACTACAAAATACTACATTGGCCCCCACTTGTGTGCCTTCCAATTTGTAGTGTATTTAACATTACTATGTATAAGTGTACTGCTGTTTTGTTGTTGTTTTTTTTTTCTCTCTTTTTTTTTTTTTTCTTCCATTTCTTGCTGTTCTTGTAAAGCTGAGATTCTCAAGGATGTTTGATATTGTGATTAGTGACAGACAAATAAATAGTCTTCGGAGGATCTGGGCATAGCTAATTTTCCTGAAGCAATGCAGACGTTTGTGACACAGGAAGGAAATCAGCATTCCCAAAGCCTATATAAGACTCTAGCTTGGTTATACCAATAATGCTAAATAATTAGATACTATTAATATTTGTGAAAAGGTGGTGGTGAGAGCAAAGCTGAATTTTTTGTTTGTTTGTTTGTTTTTTAATATATATTCGTTCTGGGTCTTCAGTGAGGTAATCCTGGGCTAGCGCTGCATTGTAGTGTTTTCACCCAGCTGGGCAGCTGAGCTCCACCACAACCACTCTCTCACTCCCCCTCCTCAAATGGAAAGAGGAAGAAAATACAACGAAAAGGGCTCAAGGGTTGAGATGAGGACAAAGAGATCACTTAACAATTATCATCATGGGCAAAACAGACTCAGCATAGGGAGATTAATATAATTTATTGTGTATTGCTATCAAGCTAGAGCAGTGAGAAAAAAAACAAACAAAAATACTAAAAACACCTTCATCACAACCACGTTCTTTTCCCTCCTTCCCTGAGCAGTGGGGGCTGCCGTTAGCCCCTGACGCTTCACCACCACCGCTCCCTCACGGTCACTCCCTGCCCCTGCTCCCCGTGGGGTCCCTCCCACGGGATGCCGTCCTTCCCGAACTGAGCCTGCGGGGGCTGCCCACAGGCTGCAGCTCTTCAAGAACTGCTCCCACACGGCTCCGTACCACGGGGTCCATCCATCCCCCAGGAGCAAACTGCTCCAGCACGGGTCCCCCACGGGTGGGTGGCAGCTCCCCCCAGACCCCCTGCTCCTGCTGCGTGGGCTCCTGTCCACGGGCTGCAGCTCCGGCCCGGGGCCTGCTCCTGCGGGGGCTCTCCATGGGCTGCAGCCTCCTCCAGGCCACATCCACCTGCTCCAGCGGGGGCTCCTCCACGAGCTGCAGCGTGGAGATCTGCTCCGTGTGGGACCCATGGGCTGCAGGGGGACAGTCTGCTCCACCAGGGGCCTCTCCACAGGCTGCAGGGGAACTGCTGCTGTGTGCCTGGAGCACCTCCTGCCCTCCTGCTGCACTCACCTGGGGGGCTGCAGGGCTGCTTCTCGCTCCTCTCTCCCAGCTGCTGTTGCCCAGCATTTTTTTCCCCTTTCTTAAATCCACTCTCCCAGAGGCATAAACAACATGGTTTATTGGCTCATCTCTGGGCAGCGGCGAGTCCCTTTTGGAGCTGTCTGAAATTGGCCCTTATGTAACATGGGGTAGCTTCTGGATCCTTCTCACAGAGGCCACTCCTGCAGCCTCCTGCTACCAAAACCTTGCCACATAAACTCAATACATGCATTTAGCTGCTTAAATCCTGCTAGTTTCAGTACACAGTCAGAATTAAGCTCGGACCTCAGACGTTTTCTAAATGATGGTCTCTTCAGTTAGTGTTGTTAACAGTGCTGTTACCACTTAATGATTGATTAATGGTCTTAAAACTGGAAAAGAAATAAAGAAAAACCATCAGTAGCTAAACAAAACTCTGTCCTAAAATAGGATATGTGCAAATGCATTTATTAATTTGTACAGAAAATCTCATCCTTGTGAAATGGAATTTGTTTCTAATCATGATCATGGAAAATAGAAAAAGAGAAAATCTCATTAGAATGAAATCTGAGTTCTGTTACACACAAATAAATGTGTATTCAGGATCAGAATTTGTCAAGAAATTTCTATAATCCAAATATTATTTGTAAGTCTGACAAATAAGAAATATTTACAAATATACAGCTATCTTAGGAAACCACAGGTAAAAATGGCCTTTCCAGTTTTAAATTATTTTTCACATATTAAAAAACTAGACTAGTCAGTGAAAGATCTGAGTTAAAAAAAATGACACGCTACACCTCTCTTGAATAATATAACAAGCAGGTCGATGATTAAGATACTCATCTAGAATATGAAGATTTAGGGTAAAATGTCATTTTAAAACAAATAAACAACAAAAACAAACACCACTGAAACCAGGGATGCTCTGACCCCAGGATTAATTTTTCACATACATGGTAAGGTATCCATTATCAGGAGGATTTTGAAAAGAATTATGTTCAGTACTAGGTAAACTAAGCTAGAATTTTCAGGTGGATTAGAGAGTTCTGTATGAATAGTTTGCAACTGTCCTCTCTGGCTGCCAGGTAACTAAGAGACCTTATAGCTGCATGGTAATGTAGAGGTATCTTTTAATACCATATTTCTGTTTCTGCACCTATGCAGTAGTGGAGTTACTAGGAAAAAAAAAAAAAAAAAAAAAAAAAGCAATCCAATGACTTAAAGCCCTGGAGAACCACTGAATTAACTTTTAAAAATCTGTCATTACCTGCCAGCTTCCATAAAAATAGTAATTTCTGGAAAATAAACAAATAGGGAAATGTACATTGTTAAAATAATAATAATAAAAATAATAATAATAATCTTACTTTGGTTGAAAAATTAAAGAAACTTGAACATGAAAATATGTATTTGAGACAAAACAAATTAAATCAGTCTGGATGGTGCTTTAAAAGCAACCTGAAAATATGAACTTGAATTGAACCTCTTTTCTAAAGGGAAAATAACCCCTCACACACCCCCAAAAATGCTAACAATATTGGTAAAGGAATGTGTGTACTTATCTTTGTTATAATTCAGTAAGTGTTAAACTCACAAGACATTTTCAATCTAGGGGAAAGCATGAACAATGGGATGGAATACAATATGAATCTTCAACATAAACTAATGTAAAGTCTGCACGTCTGTCTTTTTTTTTTTTTTTAATTAACTTTAGACCTTGAAAAACAATTGAAAGAATTTTTCATCAGTTCTGTGAAACTGCAATATTATCAAGCCTGATAACCAATTTACTTAATACAAAACTCTGATTTCTTGTGATTATTTAAAATGTGTTATAGTTTTCCATCAGAACTTTAAAGTGTCATTCTACAACCAAAGATTGCTCACTTCTGTGATCTTTATGACATGGCTGAGCAGCAGGCATGACTCCCTTTACAACAGAGCAATGAATTCTCCTTCCTACTTTTGAAACTGGCACACTCCATACACTTCAGTGGAATAAAACTGTTGTTCTAAGAAATATAGAAAAGAGCATTTCTAAGGGAATGGGGTCAGAAGTTGAGTTAAAATTTTACTCAGAGTGTTTCATACAAAAAAAAAAAAAAAAAAAAAAAAAAAGCTACATCTCAGCTATATAAAATGTTTAATCTAAGTTACAAAAGTTAGTGGCAGACCCAAAATAAGATCTGGCTTCTTAATGTGGAACTTACTGGCAAAATGAAAGTATCAAAGTATAAAATGATGATCTCAGACACATTGATTACCTCCTGTGCTGCTTTTGAGCACATGCTCCGCTGATTCTGGTACACACATTTCTGCATGGGAGCTTAGTTTCAGCAGGAGATTTTGTCAAACCGACTAATAACTTTAGAGGCTTGTCCCAAAAGGGAGGAGTGTCTGCTTTAACTCCTCAGGGAGAGGAGGGTAATCCAACCAGATCTCACTTTCTTGGTGAGAACATAAAACAGGAAAGCAGGTACTTTACTACCAAAAGCAAACTACAGTAGCACCGTAGTTCTGAAAAATGCTGGTTCTTCCTCTGTGCTTTGAAAGAATAGCTGGATGTACTGTTCTAGGATATTCACAATCAAATTCTGCTTAGCAGCTGAATGGTCTTGGGTGACTCTTACTTGGTTTCCCTTACTGAAACTGATCTACTGTAAGAAGCTGTCCTCAGAGAAAGCTCATTAGAGTTCCTAGTATAGAGGCTATCAGTGTTTCCATGAAAGTGAGCAGAATCTGCCCAGGAATGACTACAAGTCCACAAATTTTATTGTTTAACAGTCAGTGACTGAAAATATCACTGGTGCATCTGATATGCATCTGAAAAGACAGATGCATATCAGAAGCATAGCTTTTTTGAAAGCCCTAAGCCAAAATGACCTTCTAGTTCTTACCTTGTAGTCTCCGGGCTTCTTTCACCTGCATCATTCTTGCTTAATTCCTTCTTACCTTTTTTTTTTTTTTTTTTTTTTTTTTCCTGAAATTAACAGAACTATATCAATGCACATCAGCAAGAAAATTGGCTTTTTTGAAAGCTGAGAAAATGGAATTGCCTCACTATTTTGTTCCTTACTGCAATGCTACAAGCATTTACAGTACTGTTTTGGGTCAATTAACGAGGGAACATGAGTTGTGCTGAATGAGAGGTGAACAATTGTTTACATCAACACTTTTCTTATAATTACAGCTTCCTTAGATGCTTCTCAGAGAAGATTACACCAAGAAAGGATGCCAAGTGGAAAAATGTTTCTGCTTGCTAGAGTTAAAGATCTCAGCTAACAATGAACCAGTTAGCATAAGAGAAATATTGAAAGTAAACCTGTCTATTTCTGAAATGACAAATCATTCATAAAGGATGCCTTTCAGTAGACTACTAGCATAGGTTTTCCCAAAGCTAGGTAGAAAATGTTAACCAAAGTAATTCTTGTTTTGTTGTGTTCTGTTTTGTTTTCCTCAGAGACTCTATTTAACCTGAATTTAATCTCATTTTTGTACAATTCTCTCAATTTCAGTCAAATGCTTCCCAAAGGGACATTTTTTTAAAGTGCCTAGTGTTACCTTTAGATTAAACTTGACTTTAGAATATTTTGGAATTTTATATTAGTAAATTTTTATTTTGATTTAATTTTGATTTAATTTTTTATCTTAAGCTATTTTGCTATTAACATTACTCTGGTTTATTTTATCACAAATATGTGGCACTTAGTTACAAAAAAGAAGCTGTTTCTGTGGGTCACACATTTAAAATAACAAGAACATAGTATAATATTTACACTATCATATTACTATATAGTCATTGGACATACTGATCCTTTAAAGCATAACAATAAAATATTTTGAAATAAAGGACAAATTGCAATGTGAAAATTGAGGTTTTTCAAATTCCCTTTTAAGAGACATTCTTAAATACATATTAGCTCTGTAATTAAAAGAAATGTCAAGTCTGGCACAAGATGGAAATTCTGAATTTTGAACTTTTTTTTTATTATTTTTAATTGAGCAAAATTCAGTTTTTAAAAATAATATTCTCAATTTAGAAGTAAAAACTTTAGACAGCATGAAATGTGCTGTAAAAATAAATTAATAATATCGTAAAGTAGCTCTAATGACTATGACTCTAATGGCACTTATTCCACTCTTATATAACAGACTTGGAAGCAAGTTGTTGTTGTTGTTGTTGTTGTTGTTGTTCTTCTTCTTCTTCTTCTTCTTCTTCTTCTTCTTTTCATATGAATTATGATTTCCCATTTTACAATTGATCCTTTCTATGACACAACAACCTTTTCCTATTGAGTTCTCTCTGGTTGTGATTCAGCAGTTAAATGTTTTTGAATATGGTCTAAAACTATTTTTAAAATAGAGAGTGGACTATGACATCATATTTTAAAGATAACAACAGTGGAGAGTAAAGCTTGATATTTAGCAAGACAATATGGTCAAATCTTTTTTTTTTTTTTTTTTTCCACAGAATCACAGAGTTGAAGGGGTTGGAAGGGACCTCAAGAGATAATCGGGTCCAACCCCCCTGCCAAAGCAGGTTCCTTAGAGCAGACTGCCCAGGTAGGCATCCAGATGGGCCTTGAATATCTCCAGAGAAGGAGATTCCACAACCTCCCTGGGCAGCCTGTTCCAGTGCTCTGTCACTCTCACCACGAAGAAGTTCTTTCGCATGGTGGTGTGGAACTTCCTGTGCTCCATCTTGTGGCCATTACCCCTAGTCCTATCCCCACAAAGCACTGAAAAGAGGTTGGCCAAATCCATCTGTATCACACACCTCAGGTATTTATACACAGGTATATATACACAGGTATATATACAGGTATTTATACAGGTATTTGTATATTTTTATTTGCCCAGGCTTTCAGCTATGAAACCATTTAGTGATGGAACATTTATTATTTTTTAAATACAGTACCTTGAAATAGTTTTATGAAAGACATTTTGAAAGTATTTATATCTCTGCATTATATCTTGTTGCTTTGCAGGAAATTTATTTTTTTTCCTAAACAAATATATTTTAATTTAAAGCAAATTTTAACTTTCTTTTCTTTCTGCCACTGTTAACTATCTTCAACTAAATTTGTCAGTAAATCCTTTGTTTAAATAAAAATTAATTTTATTTTACAGTTGTGGACAAGAAGACAACTTCATCAGATTTCTTTAGCTGCATCAATATAGATTTATACATAATGTGTGAGTTCTTTTGCTTATGCATTCTAATATCTCAAATTTATTAAAAGAAAAGCATTTTTATTGGAGCTAAGTATTCAGTAAAATAGGTAATATGAATCACAATTATAAAGTGCAAATGTGGTTGATCAAATGCCACTTCTCAAGCTGGCCTGTCTTTTCTGAAATAGGTATTTTAGTTGCATTAAACTTGCTTATAAAACAAAATAAAAATTGTTAAAATTAATGAGATTTCAGAATGAACTACTTGAAAGTTTAAAAAAAAAAAAAAAATAAGTATTAACTATGGAAACTTAGCCTGATTGAGTTCACATATCATGTTTTCCACAGGCCTTCCTACTTCCTTCAGTGTTCATAGTGGATACCATTCATTTAATGACCTCCTGTTCAAACTATGCTCTGTGGACAAGGTTAATAACCTTCTCTTGAAATTGCTGTGGTATTTTTCCTTATGATTTCACAGAATCACAGAATTGTAGGGGTTGGAAGGGACCTCAAGAGATAATCGGGTCCAACCCCCCTGCCAAAGCAGGTTCCCTAGAGCAGGTTGCCCAGGTAGGTGTCCAGACGGGCCTTAAATATCTTCAGAGAAGGAAACTCAACAACCTCCCTGGGCAGCCTGTTCCAGTGCTCTGTCACTCTCACCATGAAGAAGTTCTTTCGCATGTTGGTGCGGAACTTCCTGTGCTCCATCTTGTGGCCATTACCCCTTCTCCTGTTCCCACAAACCACTGAAAAGAGGTTGGCCAAATCCCTCTCTATCACACACTTAAGATATCTGTAAACATTAATAAGATCCCCAATCATTAATAAGATTTAAATGTTAATTAATCATTTTCATATCATAAATTTCAGGTTAAAGAATGACATTAAACCCATTTTGCAAAGATATCAGCGTTTGGCCACTAAATTGCATTTGGCCCAGACTGAGGTGCTAGGAGCAGGGGCTTTTGCATATCATTGTGTTCATATATTCAAAGTACAATTCGTGTTGACTTCAGATGCTTCTGTAAGTGCTTGGCACTCTACAGATCATAATCCATGCACATTGGGTTTAAAATCCTATATTATGAACCCTCGGTCTCCTTCCTCTTTTTCTCCTCTTACAATAAAAGCAAACAAACAAACAAACAAAAAACAAGGTGCCTCCTCCCCTGGCTTGCACATTATCTTGAGCACTTAGCCTGTGTCAAAACCTCCAAGGGATGATGCTAGCTGGCTAAAACACAGTTCTTCAGCTCATGATAAAAACCTGGGAATTTGTATATATTTTATACTGGAATATTCACAAGACCTTTACCACAGTTAATCAGGAAATATGGCTGCGCTTGCAGGAAGGAATCCAAAGACTAAGGGAAAAGGATCTAGATTTCCAGGGCAGTGTTCACTTATTTTAACCACAACTTAGCCTTTTTTTGTTTCATTCTAACAATAAATATTCTAGTCTGTTCATTCCATTGTTCTGTGAGACCAGGACACATGGAATGAGATAGGAAAAAAAGGTCAGGCAGTAAAAAAAAAAAAAAAACTGTTTAACTGTCTAAAAGCAATGGGAACTAAATAAAAGTGCAAGCAACTTGATGGTGATACTTCCTAGTATTAGAGTGCTTAGTGCTACAAAGAGTAGTATTCTCACAACGTTGATATTCTATCAACATTTTTGTGTGTGTGTGTGAGAATGGATATTGTCTCGTGACCACTGTGGGTTGGAAAGACAGTGAAATGGCTTCTGGATGCAAGTAACATTGATATTTTTCTGCCTGATGATGTTTTGGCACTAACCTAACTGGTAGATAACATAACTTATGACTATCATAAGCTCCAGTAGCTTCATCATTTGATTAATTTTCTTTCAGAGGTAGAGAAGTAGTTATATTCTAATGGACATCAACAACAGATAACATAGATCTCATACTAGGCAGCTAAAACAAGCAAACAAAGAAACAAACAAAAAACAGGCAGCTATTATAAAATGGTTCAGAAGGCATTTTACAATATCTTTTGATATCTACAGTTTTCATTTACATACATAAAATGAAGAGTGGAGGAAATGATATTCATTTTTTTTTAAATGTCATGTTAAATGTCGTAAAATGTCATAAATCATTAGTTTTTTTCAGGTTTCTTGCTAGTAAACTGGAATTATTGAAGGAGCTCAAAAGGAGTTCAAAAATCTTTGCCATGTAACTAAACATTATGGGCTTTGGTTTCTTTATCAAGAAATCATCCCAAAGAGATTTGGTTGAATAGAAATTAAATTAAAAGTCTTTTAAAAATATATTTTTTATCCCTTTTGAAATACATGGTACACCAGAACTGCAGGGATTTACTCTCATAGTTGATGCCCCTCTTTCTTTGTTGACTTTGCCACAAAGAACAGTTCGTTACAAAGCCCTTGCATTCTATAAGCAATGAAATCAGTGGCTTATTTTTTAACTTGTGAATGTGTGAGAACTGGCAAGGAAATAATAAAATAGACAGAAAATGGTTGCATTTTACTCGTTTTAGCATAGGAATGGAATCAGACTTGAGCACAGGCTATGAGATTTTAATCTGCTTCCACAGAAGAAAAGAAATCAGTATGCAACTATAAAAAGTGCTATAAGCATAAGAATGATGTTAGTATTTAACCCTATGGGGGAGAGGGGGATGTGTTTTCGTGATATTTTACTTAGCTTAAACAATTCCTTCATCACAAACCTGCAATTAATGCCAGTCTTATCTACCCTGTTTTGGAAGCTGTAAGCCTGGTCACAGCTTCAAATTGGCGTTTCCCTCATAGCACAGAATTGTAGAATCAGAGACTCACAGAACAGTTGAGGTTGGAAGAGAACTCTGGGCATAATCTGGTGCAAGCCCCAGCTCTAGCAGGCCCTACTACAGCAAGTTACCCAAGACCATGTCCAGATGGCTTTTGAGTACCTACAAGGGGGAGACTGTACATCCTGTCTGGGCAAACTGCCTGTGCTCTGTCACCCACACAGTAAAGTGCTTCCTGATGTTCGGGTGGAACCTCCTGTCTTCCAGTTTGTGCCCATTGCCTGTTACTAGGCACCAGTGAAAAGAACCTGACTCCATTGTCTTTGCACCTTCCCTTCAAGTCTTTATACCCACTGATGAGATCCCAGTCTGAGCCTTCTCTTCTCCAGGATGAAAAGTCCCAGCTCTCATCTTTCCCTCATAGGAAAGATGCTCTGTTCATTTTGTCATCTTTGTGGCCCTTCATTGGACTGTCTCCAGTATGTCCACATTTTGTACCGGCAGGCCCAGAACTGGACACAGTACCTGCAGGTGCAGCCTCAGTACATTTTGTATGCCTAAACTCAAATGAAAAGAAGGAAAATGTCAAAAACTCCTAAGAGCCCACACAAGAAATATATGTATTTCTGCTTTTTTAACCGCTACAGCACACTGCAAGTTGTCTGTTCCCATTTTGGAGCTGGCACTTTGTTTTGTGCAAAATAAATAAATAAATAAATAAATAATTCAACCATATATAGACATATATACATATATACATGTGTGTGTTTATGTACATAAATATATAGCCGTATCACATTCAAGCTTCAGGATTGGTCTGGAAATAGGAAAATTCCTGCATGGTAGTGAGTTGAAAGTGCAGAAAACTGGTACTTGATGGAAAATGATGACATTCCAGTGTCCTGCATAGGTACCAATAACCAGGACAGATATAACCATAAATAGGGAGAAGAGATCTTGCTGTATTTGTTTTGAAGAACTGACATTATATATGTTGTTTTACAAAGAAAACTATACATGTTTTTCCCTGGAGTAGACTCGTCCTAATAAGGATAATTCTTTATTTGATGTTACAGGCTTACTTATCTTCTTATATTTTGCACTGTCATAGCTTTCTGCAGTGTCCACAGCAGTGATGGTAATTTTTGTTGTTGTTGTTGTTTATTCTAGCTGGAGTGCACTTTTGCATTAGCATCACCTGTTTATTTTTAATATAATTCTCGCACATAAATACTTCGTTGTGTAGGTAGTAAGATGAATGGTGGAGTACTTTTGCTGCAAAATAAAATGTACAAGGTATATGCAAATGTATATCATCCAGAAGGATCAGATTCTCTCTGTGCTTTATTTGGGTAGACAATCAACACTTGGAGAGGGAACCTAAGAAATCAGTATTGACATTGCTCAATAAGACTGTCCAATGAATTGAATATAGAGCTGTACAGCAGGCTTTTTCATGCCTCCCTGGCCCGTTTCATTTTTATTTTCTGTTCTTGGCTGTTTTATTGCCCATGTGTGCTTAGAAAGGCTTAGGCTGAGTGTAACAATGTTCCATCTCTCTTTGACAGATATAAAGTCCTCCTGGACTTCACCTTTACGGGGATAGAAGAGAGGCTGACTGGGCTACTGTGCCCTTGTGAGGTCCCTCTTGGAGTGCTGCATCCAGGTCTGGGGCTTCAAGAACAAGAAAGATGTGGACCTGTTAGAGCAGGTCCGGAGGAGAGCTGCAAGAATGATCAGAGGGCTGGAGAACCTCTTCTAGGAAGGAAAGCTGAGAGAGCTGGGGATGTTCAGACTGAAGAAGAGAAGGCTCCAGGGAGACCTCATTGCAGCCTTTCAGTACTTAAAGGGGGCTTAAAAAAAGATATGATAGCACAAGGGGAACAGTTTTAAACTAAAAGAGGGGAGATTTTTATTAGACGTTAGGAGGAAATTCTTTAGTCAGAGTGTGGTGAGACAATAGAACAAGTTACCCAGAGAAGCTGTGGATGCCCCATCCCTGGAAGTGTTCAAGGCCAGGTTGGATGGGGCCTTGAGCAACCTGATCTAGTGGGTGGCATGCCTGCCCATGGCAGGGGGTTGGACCCGTATGATCTTTAAGGTCCCTTCCAACCCAAGCCATTCTATGATTCTATCATTTCTGAGTATCAAGTTTGCCTAAGTGTATCTAACCCAATCCTCCTCAACCAAGGGAAAGCATTCCTTTCTCCAGACTCCAAGCTGTTGATAGCTAGAAAGCAGTCTGAAGGACATTTTATTTTAGGCTTCCCTGTTATCAGTGTGGTTAGTGTGTTTGCTGCTGTTGAGTCCATTAAGCTCTGTGCTTATCAGCTTTTGAAAACTTATGATATCTTCAGTATTTCATTGTTCTTTGTGGAAGCACAGGGACCAGAATTTTTATTGCTGTCTTGCACAGGATATAGGGCTACGTTTATTTCCTTACAGGATATTTGAAACCTAAAAGAGATGATAATAGGGGCATGTAGCACGTTGCCTCAGCTTTATAGTAAACAGAAGAATTGGCCAACCAGACAACCCAGAGTGAGCTGTGCTCTGCAGAGTTGTACTTTGCATTTGTGGATATTCCAGGCTGGAATGTCCAACCAAGCATTTCTCTAAGGTTATACTACATTAGAGACAGGATTGCTGAAAGGATGAGGTGTGGAGGTATCAGAATGAAGGGATGAGATATTAAAATCTCTTCTACTACCAGAACAGAAACAAAGCTGTATTCACTGCTCTTAAAAAGGGCTGTGAGAGGATCAAGGAAGCAATACACCATTGAGTCTAGTTTCCATACTAGAAAAATGGATTGAAATATTAAGGGGGGGTGGGGGTGGAGAGAGAGGGAGAGAATTGATTGATACATAAAAATGCAATACAATTGACTTCTTCTTTTGCAGGCTAAAATTATACTCTATAAATCTATGACCAGTCTTTTTAAGGAGTCAATGAGTATGCAATTAAGGATGATCCAGACAATTTACTGCTCCTATTCTAAAGCAAATTTTAACATATTCAGCGCTAAATACGCTTAGGAAAAAACTTACCTGTCATAGGATAAAAAGATGATCTTCATATATATTAACAACTGATTAGGAGTTATTATAAATGGCATGTCTATACATTATACAGAGAGCCTTTACAAAAGGAGTTTCCTGTACCACACGTCTCTGACATTTCAACCTACTCTTTAGAGCTGATAAGACATTTAGTGGAAGTGAGAAGTGAGCCAAGTGTGGCTGGTTGACCTTAGCTGGCTGCAAAACACCCACAAAGCCATTCATTTACTCCCTGCACCCCTGCTACATGGGAGGAGTGACAGAATAGGAACAAGAGTGAAAAAAATTATGGGTCAAAATACAGACAGGGAGACTGCTTACCAACTACTGTAGATAGCCAAATGGGCTCAACTTTAAGCAAATTTATTGCCAGTTCACGTATTTAATTACTGATACTGGTATTCAGAAACAAAAAGACAAACTCTAAAAAACATAGGGAGGAAAATTAGATTCATAAAGATTATATAAACTAGATTCAATGGGGAAACAAGATGTACCTGTAAGTGACACAAAAGAACCACTGAATGCGAATAATTTTAAAAACAGCAGTGAAACACCTGTCAATCATCCCATAGGAATTAGGAAGGACTCCTCTAAAAAGGCGATGCAGCCCATAGCCCAGCTGAAGTGCCTCTACACCAATGCACTCAGCATGGGAAACAAGCAGGAGAAGTTGGAAGCCATGGTGCAATTAGAAAACTATGATCTAATTGCTATTATGGAAATGTGGTGGGACAAATCACACACCTGGAATATTGGAATGGAGGGCTACAAGTTTTACAGGAGAGACAAGCAGGGAAGAAAGGGTGTAGACGTTGACCTCTATGTTAAGAAATGGATAGACTGTGAAAATTTGTTTCTGAGAAACAGCCAAGAGCAGGTTGAGAACCTGTGGGTAAAAATTAAGGACCAAACCAACAAAGGACACCTTGTAGTTGGGGTCTACTACAGGCCACCTGATCAAGAGGAATCTATGGATGAGGCATTCTTGCTTCAACTACAGGAAGCATCATGCTCACAGGCTGTCATCCTCCTGGGGGATTTCAGCCACCCAGATGTCTGCTGGGAAAGCCACATGGCAGTTGGTAAGCAATCCAGGAGACTCCTGGAGTGCATTGAGGACAACATCCTCGTCCAGGTGTTATACAAGTCAATGGGAGGAGAAGCATTACTGGACCTGGTACTCAACAATGCAGAAGAGCTCATTAAACTGGTTAAGACTGAAGGAAGCCTGGGTTGCAGTGACCATGCCCTGGCTGAGTTTGTAATCTTGAGGGATATGAGCCTGGCTAAGAGCAAAGTCAGGACCCTGAACTTCAGAAGACCCAGCTTCCAGCTGTTCAAAGAATTAGTGGATGAGATCCCATGGGACACAGTCCTTGGGGACGGAGAGTCTGATCAAACCTGGTAACTCTTTAAGGATATTTTTCTTAGACCACAAGAGCTCTCTATTCACATATGTAATGCATCAAGCAGGGAAGGTAGGAAACTGGCATGGCTGAACAAGGTCCTGCTGGTCAAACTGAGGCAAAAGAAAGAAATGCACAGACAGTGGAAATAGGGCTATGTGCACTGGGGAGAGTACAGAAATGCTGTCCATATGGGCAAGTATGGGATCAGGAAAGCCAAGGTACTGACAGAACTAAAGTTGGCGAGGAATGCAAAGAATAACAAGAACAATGTACATGTTCTACTTGTACATTGGCTGCAAAAGAAAGACTAAGGAGAGCTTGACATCTCTGACAAATGAAGATGGAGAACTGGTAACAACAGACGTGGAGAAGGCTGAGGTACTTAACAACTTCTTTGCCTTGGTCTTCATTAGTGATCAGGCTTCCCACATCTCTTGAGACCCTGAACCTCTAGGTGGGGTTTGCGGGAGCAGAGTGCCTCCCATTGTACGTAAAGAGCAAGTTTGGGACCTCCTGATGCAACTTAACAACTACAAGTCTATGTGGCCTGACGACACACATCCCAGAGTCCTGAGGGAATTGGCTGATGTATTGCCAAGCCACTCTCCATCATATCCAGTGGATAAGGAAGTGGCTTGGTGGCTGTACCTAGAGAGTGAGGTCAATGGATCTGTGTCCAGGTGGAGGCTGGTGATGAGTGGTGTCCCTCATGGGTCTGTTTTGGGACCTGTGCTTTTCAATATCTTCATCAATGACATAGATGATGGGATTGAGTGCACCCTCAGAAAGTTTGCAGACAACACCAAGCTGAGTGGTGTAGTTGATACCAAAGATATGGGATGCCATTCTAAGGGACTTGGACATGCTGGAAAATTGGGCCGATGTGAACTGTATGAGGTTCAACAAGACCAAGTGCAAGGTGCTGCACCTGGGTCTTGGCAGTCCCAGACAGGAATACAGACTGGGAGAACAGACTGAGAGCAGCCATGTGGAGAGAGACTTGGGGGTTCTAGTAGACAAAAGGCTCAACATGAACCAACAGCGTGCGCTTGCAGCCCAGAAGGCCAACTGCATCCAGGGCTGCATCAAAAGAAGTGTGACCAGCAGCTCAAGAGAGGTGATTATGCCCCTCTACTCCACTCTTTTGAGGGCCCACCTGGAGTACTTTGTCCAGGTTTGAGGCCCCCAGCACAAGAAAGATGTGGAATTGTTCAAACAAGTCCAGAGGAGGGCCACAAAGATGATCAAGGGGCTGGAGCACCTCTCCTTTGAAGAAAGGCTGAGAGAGCTGCGGATGTTCAACCTGGAGAAGGCTCTGGGGAGACCTCACTGCAGCCTTTCAATACTTAAAGGGGGCTTACAAAAAGGATTGAGGGACTCTTTACTCAGGTGGATAATGATAGGACAAGAGGGAATGGTCTTAAACTAAAAGAGGGGAGGTTTAGGTTAGACATTAGGAGAAAATTCTTCGCTCAGAGAGTGGTGAGGCACTAGAACACCATCCCTGGAGGTGTTCAAGGCCATGCTGGATGGGGCCTTGGCCAACCTGATTTAGTGGGTGGCATCCCTGCCTGTGGCAGGGGGAATGGAACTGTATGACCTTTAGTGTCCCTTCCAACCCAAACCATTCTATGATTCATTCTTTGATTCAAAATACCTCCCACATTCCCAGGCTCACTGTCACTCCAGACTTCACTCTTCTAACCATTATCATCACATGTTACAGTCTGTCCCTTCAACAAGTGGTGCAAATGGTTTGGAGTCAGGATGGAGCAGTTTCTCTCTGACACTCTTTGTTTTACACAGTTTTCCCCCAGTCTGTTGTGGGTCCTCAACAGACTGCAGGCCTGATGGGAGAGTACCTTCCCAGCCATGGAGCACCTCCTCCTCCTCTGGCCTCGGTGCTCCTGCCATTTTTTCTCAACCCAGCTTTCTTCCCACCTCTTTTCCTTCTCCATTGTTTTTTCTACTTTCTCACTTTGCTGATGTGGATCTGGCTAGAACCATCTGTATCTGGCATGGGGCAGCTCTGGCCTTGTGTCACAGAGGAGCACGACAGCCCCACAGCCAGTAGAGGGGCTAAACTGGCTGCTGCTAGACTAAGGAACAGGCTAATAAAGCAAACATGGTGTCTGGGGTCTGCCTCTCAAGGGAAGCTTGTTGGTGAGACCTTCTTGCTTCACTCGCTGAGGCGATAAGCTCTGGTGGGTGCATGCCACAGTGGGGAATTTCAGAGTTGATGAACTACTAAACTCTCTGATAATCTTAGTACACGTTGAAAACACATTCTTTCTAACATGTAGTATTTTTCTTTGGCAATTAGATCCCTGTTGTGTCTTCTGAATTCCCTAATTTAATTTCCACAAGTTAACATGGAACCAGTAATTAAATTGAGAATGCATACCTTTACTTTCATCTTGAACTTTTAGCTTTTTTTGACCAACAAGTTAATGACAGGTAAGTTGAAAATAGCTTCCATTTTGGTACATTATTTACTTTTGCACAGCCCAGCTAGAGTGCAGTCACTGCTGTATATGAATTGTTTCAACTGTTGTATTTATTCAGTATACTAGTGTACTTTTTCCATTGAGAGATGTTAAGGTTGTCATTAATAAATATGCAGTTTCAGGATGTTGACCAATCTGTTTGAATTTTGGTAGCAGTAACATGCAGGGTTATGACAGCAGTGAAATGTAAATTTTGATTTATAATTCAAGGTTGCATTCTCTCACCTCTAAAGGTTGGCAGAGATGTTAACTTCATTGCTGAGAGAAGGTGTGGGCATGTATAATGTGCATGTAATAGAACAAAAGCTCTAGTCCGAAAGTATATAAAGCCCATGTATTCTTTTCAGCCATTTGATATTTGTTTCATAACTGTCAGACTTTTCCTTCAGTAAATGGCAGGCAGTAAGATTGAAGATGTCATGCTGCAGGTATCACCAATATTCTTATTAAACTGCTCACTCACCTCTGCATGTACTTCAACTATGCAAGTTGGATAGTTAAAATACATACATATTTGTCTGTGTGCACTTTTTTTTTTTCCTCTTTGTATTAAAATACCATTACGGCCTGCTGTAAAATTGTTTTTTAACACCGCTATTTGATTGGGGGTTTTCTATGATATGCATATGATATTTCTATGAGCATGCATAGCCAGTATATGTTTTCATACAAAACTTACATGTCCATTTAGTTCTGGGATGAACTGGGAACATCTATTTTCTTTGTGGGGACAGTGATATTCTGAGAGAGGGCCTGACATCACGTGCACTGCTGTTACACATCCAGGATCCTGGCTGTGGCAGTTTACATTACATTTTCGCAGTATATTCACCATGGTTATTCTCCTTGGTCTTGCCATTGGCCTACCATTTTTATAGATAAAACTATTAGTTTGAGTTTGAAAGACTTTTAAAAAGTTGATAACTGATCACATAATTATAGTTGTTCGGTTCATACCGTCATCAATTTTATGGCTTAGACCCAGCTAAAAACCCTTAAGTTCTTAGACCTTGAGTAATTTTTCTGCTTTGGAAATTATAATAAAAATTATCTCTGAGAGAAAACTGTCTTACCTCACAAGTACATTGTGATTTTTTTGTTTGTTTGTTTTGATTTCATATCTCTCCACATTCATTTACTCCAAAAACTATGGCATTATATTCCTTCATTTTTTGCTCTCTGCCTGCATGTTTTCTGTTTCAGCAGACATTGATTTTGTGTTCCGCAAATCTATTTGTAGAGTCTACTTCTCCTATAGTTACTAATTTCTTGAAGGTCTTTTGTTATTAAGGCTCATCAATCTAGCAAATAAAATACCATTTTTTAATAATTATTTTTAAAATTCTCTGTTCCTTTTCTTAAGATGGGCATTTGACCTTCCTCTTCTATCTGAGGAACCAGTCAAATTATATCTTTTTCTCTCTGCACCCCAGCCCCACCCCCTGTCATTTGTATGCATCTCCATGTCCTTATTTTATGAAATTGTATTTTGATATTTGGAAACTTTAATTTGTGCTATGTTTAAAAAGTCTGTTTCTGGATAATAGCTTGCAGTATTCTATTCTATACAACTGAATGTTTTCAATCAAAACTTTGTTTGTTTGTTTGCTTGTTTGTTTGTTTGTTTGTTTTGACCCACAAAGGATTTTCAGCTACTTGGATTCCCTTATGAAAACTGTTTCCAAATGCAGATGATATTAGTACTTTGGCAACAAAACAAACACTTATTTTTGGCTTAATACAAAGGAAAATTCAATTTGAAGATTACTGTCACTGAAAGTACATGTGCTGTGCATTATATTTTTCAATATATGTATTTTTTAAACTGGACTACAACTTTCATGGGACAGCAGAAACAGACTTTCAGTCTGTATCACAGTGACTAAGGAAAATAGAGTATGGTGTAATGTAGGAGCCACCATCTGTCATCAAATTTTGACCATGCAGGACATTAATGTAACTCCTGAAAAATAAAGATCCCCATCAGACACTACAGCAACCTTTCCAAAATGGAGTTTTCTAAAATTGCACTGAAAGGTTTGTTTTCTATGTACAGGAGATGGTGAGGGGGAGGTGGGGGGGTAGTGAAAATTGTATAGAATATACCTTCCCAAAAATATCTTTTTGATGCATTATGGCAGTTACTACTCACATAGCCATGAGCTCCAGACTTGGTTATCTTTAATGTTCAATATGCATGTCGTGCTCCTATCGCAGTAACTTTCAATGAAAGTGTAAGGAGAGTATTAACCGGAATGCATTGACTTTATGACATGTTGTTATATAAAAGTAAAGCAATTAAATTGTGCCATGACTGTGCATCCTGTCAAATTGCAACTCTCAAGCAGACGTTTTACTGCATTCAATCTTTTTATACTTCATTGTCATGGAAGTAAATGAAGTTTTAAAAATGAGAATTGTATAAGATACATAAAAAGGATTATTACAAATTTTAAAATATCACTTTATAGACAGTTAGCTTGGTAAGTGATGGCATAATAACGACAAATCTCCATTTTTCTAGAGTGCTCATTAGTGGCAAGACTCTCTACAAACCTCAAATTTCCCTGTTACTGGAGGAAAAAAAAAAAAGAAAAAAAAAAAAACACCAGAGGCTGGTAAGTATCTGCTGTATTTCAAAGGGAGCTACCAGCAGCAGAATAGCACAGGTATTTATATTGCTTCAATACAACCCAATGCTAATGGCTTTTGTGTGGTGACTATGTGTTTCCATTTTCTAACTGTGTGCAAGTGGATAGGACAAATTCCATTAGAGACAAAAGAGTCAGATCCCTGCCTTGAACAGGAAAAGGAGATACAAAAGACTATTTTGGGTAAGCTAGATGCATTTGGATTGGCTGGGGTTGATATTTAAAGATCTGACCACATCTCACATTCAGAGTAGGTCATGTAGAGACAAACTTTATAGTGGTAGGAATGGTAACCAGAAGAGACTGGCTCTAGAAGCTGAATCAATCTGTTTGTAAGTTTGCTGTGGTTGCCTTATATGCTTATATGCTTCTGGTCCTGACTCTGTGTCACTCTCCCAATGCTTCAGTAGTGTTATAATTCCAGAGATAAATTCAGAAAAGTTGGAATTATTTTCACATAAATGAGAGACAAAATAGTTCCCAAAATAGGTGTTATTCCTTCTTTAGCAGGTATGCCATTTGAGCGCATATTATAATAACAGCTAGGAATAATTGAGACTCTGACGAATTCTAAAAGGGTTGGCCTGTTTTTCTTATATCTTAGCCAAAGTGATAGTTTTTTAACTCTACAGCAAGAGATTTTTTTTTTTCTTTCACTGAAAATAGACTTCATGGTTTAAATGTCATTGCTAACTTTATTTCTGACACTCAGCTAAGGTTTAAAACAACACTTTTGTTCCATTTGTCAATGTGTATACACATTGTCATATTTTCAGATTTCCACAAAGGAAAGAAACAACTTACAGTGCTTTTAGCACATAAAAGAAGGAGTAACTTACAGGACATATGGCATTAGAGATAATTTTTATTCCAAAAACATAGAAATTGCACTTAATTTGAAATTTACATAGAAGTTGAAGTTTATTAGTGAACTCAAGGGTATATAATACATTTTTTTTCTTCTGTTTTCTTTTTGAACATCAGGAACTCAATACTATCTGGATGGATACCTACCAGATGTCTCATCAGTCCAGTGATTCTGTGGTAGAAAAAATAGCATAGGGGTTTTTTGCAGTTATCAGACAGCTGAGGATGACAAATGGAGTGAGAGACCTTTCTCCCTTGCCTGTTTTACTACTTCAAAGTATACTGTCAGAGTGTCATTTGCAGGTGTCCATAAGCTTTGTGTGTATCAGTATAATTTATAATTTTAAGTTGCAATTTATCAACATGTCAATTTATCATTATCAGTCTAAAAATAATAGTACATGGATAAAAGACATTTAAATATTTATATTTGAAACTTTTAAATAGTTTTTATTTAGATAGCTTAAAATAATTTAACTACTCAATAAATAGATTTTTATTGTCTTTTTTTTTTTTTTTATAATCTTGACTGAAAAGAACATCCTTGTTCAGAAAATTGCCACAAGTGATTCTCTAAATTAGGGCTAGAAAGTACAAAAGCAAAAAATTATGCAATTAATCAATGCTAACACATTAAATATAAACAACATGCTATTTAACAAGGAAACAAAATGCTTTAGGAATAGATTAAAAAAAAAAAAAGATACATAGAATAGAAATGCAACAGGATTTAAATCTTACTTTTGGCAGAAGATTCCAAACATTTAAATGTTCAAACATTATTTTTGAACTCTATTTGAAGCTGGGGTTACTAGGCACCTCCTCTACACTTTAAAATTCACTCAAAGCTTAAGAACATATAATGACCAGGGTTGTAGTTCATTCACATACTAGGAAGTAAGTTATTTCTTTTGATTTTTAGGGTCTGACACAACAGTTATCCTTAGAGCATTCTTTCTTGGAAATTGTTCAATTGAAATGATGTGTTGGATTTCAGAAGCATCTTATCACAGTACTAGCAACACGTCCAGTGTACTTTTGCATTTTTATCTTTTGAAGCTACAGTTCAAGTAACACAAATATAATATGTGATCATATAAAAAGCTATAGTATTTGTATTGAATTTCCTCATTAGCAGAAGTTTTGCTGAAATTAAGATAACAACAGCATAACTTCAGAGCATTATTCACCCTTCAGCCTTTAACCTAGGCCCCAAACTCCACATCATGTCCCAATAAGGTGAACAGAGTTGATCAGCAGATGCTTAAGATAAAATCCAAATGGAATATGAATGGATTCTGCCCTTCGAGAATCACATGCTAGGAGTGGGTGCAGACTGAGCCAGTTTCTGTAGTGCTGCCTCTGTGCTGCTCTCGTTTGGTGCTTTGACTTCTCAGTGGATTAATTCAACACCTGGTTAAAATTTTCCTTGTAGATAATATAGGATCTCATGTCTGCACTGTGAGAGTGAATCTTACCCTTTAAATACTTACAAAGTGCAGCCTCTGAAAATATGTGATGACTGCAGTCTCCTGTCTACTTTAATGTAGTTTAGTTTTCAAACACAAAACTTGATTATGGATTTTAACAGACTCAAAAATCTTCCTATATTTGGCACTGCTCCTTAATCTGTATTTATTTCTATAAATATTAGTCCACATATGCACCCTATTTCTAATTTTAGATTATGAATATAATTATGCCATTTTAAAAGCTTCTCCATCTGTTCTTAAATGTACCCAAAAAGTAGAATGAATCTGAAGAAAATATAGAAACATGCAAATAATAACTGTAAGAACTAGGCAGTATCATAAACAGGGGCTTTAGTCTGAAATCCTTCCAATATTTTCATGATCAAAAAAAAGGCATTATCCAAAACATAAGGAAATTATTATGAATGTGATTTCTGAAGTAACACAGGGGAAATACAGTCCCGCAGTACATACTGCAGTGTAGTGGTTGGTGCTATCTCCCTCTATGCCCTTGCTATTTTACAATCCTAGCCACAGATCTTGAGGAATTCACGTGCAAGACATCGCCTTCTGAAGATGATTTTAGTCTGATTTTTCCTGCTGCCTCCAAAGTGTGGTGGAGTCCTCTCCGAAGAAGTACCTCATGCACCATTTGGAACTGTAAGGGAAGACAGCTGCTAGCATACTGGTCATAGTCCAACCATAAACAGCAGAAAATTCTTGATATTGATATGTGAATCAATCCATATAACATGCTTGCAAGCACTGGTTAGTATGCAAAATCTAACTCTAGTGCTTGATAAATGTTTCAATGTCCATAAATATGCTGTTAATCTTATGCCTAGAGATAAGTAAGTGCTTCCATAAAGCCAGTCATCAGGAAACGTTTTTTAAAAAATTTCTTTAATAGGCATTGCTTGTGTGCAGGGGAGCAATATTCTTTTGCCGTATTATTTTTGCCTTAAGAATTTTTTGTCCTTATTATTTTATTTAAATAAATCCAATTGTCATTAGTCTAAAAACCCTTCAGATTCTCCCCCGAGAACCCTAAAACAGAAGATGAGAACATGGATGCAATCAGGGTAGTATTCCAACACTGTCAGCTATCATAAATTCAGTTACTGCTCAGATAAAAAAACAATTTGATCAAATGTTGAACAACGGTAAATCTGTGCTTTCATATATATAAAAATCGTACTTAGTGGGAGAATGGATTAAATTTTTCAGATGGGCCAAATGTAACTTAGTTACATTAATTTAGCATAGGATATTTCCTAAAACAGAAGTTCTTTTCAAATTGTGCATTGTCCTCAATCCTTTATGAGGCAAACTGATTTGCTAAGGGTAAAAATGATTTGAGTGGACTCTGTTCTAGAAAATGGAGTTTATTTTGCCTAAAATGTTAAAACATTCTGAAGTACTGTGTAATAAAACAGCTCAGCCTACAACCAAATAGTAAAATGCATCTGGAAAAAGGAGAACTTAAAATCTTGTCTCTAAGTACCCCGACTGAGTCTAGAATTTCTGAAAATGGACTCATGTACACACATACTACCATCTTAGGACAACACACATGCTTTAAATTAAGGAGAAAGGTGTTTTTTTTGTTGTTGTTTGTTTGTTTTTGATTCTTTTTTTCCCTTTAAATATTTTGCGAAAAGAATATCTCCATTTTCTTTTTCTTTTTTTGACTGAGCATTCCCTAGTGGACGGTCTTGCTTCAAATATCAGAATATATTTTCAAAACATGTGTGGTTGTTTTTTTATTTTGTCTGATGTAATATGAGTAAAATGAGTAAAATGAGTAATTTTGAGTAATGAGTAATGAGTAATTATGAGTAATATGAGTAATATAATAAAATGTAAAATGAGCTAATTGTATAACGTACACTTGTATGTCTGAAAATTATATGTTAATGAGTCTGACAAACAACAGAATCCGCATCAACACCAACCACATATTGTTTCTTTCATCAGCAGTTTTATTTATTTATTTTTTTTTTTTATGTAAAAAGCACATTATCATTGTTGCTGCTGTTATTGACTGTGTGATCTATTGTCTCTTGTCCTGCACACCTTGGCATTTTCCTGTAAGAAAACATTTATTGCAGACAGCTTATTTCAGCCAGTGATTTACTGATGTATGTTTCTTTCTGTGATATATGTTTTAAATAGGTGCAGGTTTATAAATTTTAAAATGTAAATGTTTTTGAATAGGTTTAAATTCTTTCTTCTTCTGCATGCTAACAAAAGCACTTGTGAAATAGAGTTTTCACTGACTCCAAAGATTTTCCTTGGGCTTTGCAGAGGAAGCCTCCTTTCTAATGTGGCCTTTTATGTTATATCTAACGTGGCCACTGAGTAGTTTCTGACTGGAATATTCACAAACATATGACCTAGCTTTATTACAGGCCTGTCAAAACATGGGCCTGCGGTTTCACAGGACATCTTGCTATTTCTCCCAAACCATCCTTTCAAGCATGAATCAAAGAGTTCTTTAAATTCTAAATAACATGATCTAACAGTTTTTTTCCTGATCCTGGTGGCATACATCATAGCTTCCTGAATCCTTCAAATGAGGAGAATTTCACACATCTGATTTCTCTATGCTGTGATTTGCTTAGAGAAGAAAACAAAAGCTTTACAGAGACTCAGACTGAGAGGTAGGAGGGATTGTGGAGGCTTTACTTCACTTTTGCTAATTTATTACTTTTTTTTTTTTTCTTTTTTTTACTTTCTCAAGCCATATAATAGAAACATGACATACAAAAGTCAAGGGGAAAAATCTAATTGTCTGGTCTCTATCAGATGCCTAGTTGCATCAGATGTTACCAGTGTTACTGAGAACTCCTGGCTTTAATATCTGCTCTCACAGACCTCCTTAGCTGAACAGTCCAGAAGCTTGGTAAGAAAGTCATCCAAAAGGCTGCTGTATTGGCAGCCATGTGCTCAAGGATGTCCCTGGGGAGTTGAAGTAAGTTTAAAAGATCAAGGAGCTGAATTTACATATCCACCTTCCAATTTTATGTATTTATTTACTTTTTTAGAAGAAAGCAGAAGAAGCCCAGATATTCACTTCAGTTGTTCCTGTGAAACCTCACCTCCCATTTCAGCTTCATTTATACAGCTGATAAGACCAACTGCATAAAGGCTTCAACTGGGAACTCTAGTTTTAAATTGTTTTCACATCTCAGATACAGATTCTCTGAGGAAGGACATCATCAACATACATGGTGTGTTCAGAGCGACTTGCCACTGCATGAAAAGTCAGAGCAGCCTGGGGCTACAGGTGAGGACTAATTGCCCACAGAAATGGAAATGGAGTAGAAATGGAGTGGCTGGAAGGAGAGGGCAGGTATTTGTTACAGCAGTTAATTGTGATTGTAGGGGACTGGCTGACGTGGTAGCTTGCTTCGGTTAATGTTCGCTCAAGACCTGAGACAGAAATCAGAGATCACCTTTAGTAAATATGGAAATGGAACATGCTGATGTAGTAGTTTTCAACTGCAAAGTCGTGAAGAAGTGAAACTACAGAAGAGTAAATCTTCCAGTCTTGATTGATTAAAATGAGTCTTTCTTAAGAGAGAGATAATAGTAGCTGTAACATGGAGCAACCCCTTACAACAGAAAGATTAAAGCCCCAAAGACTTACTGTACCAAGGACAAAAAAACTGGAGATAAGAATGAACAGTACTTTGATACAGTGATTGCAAATTCAAATTGCCTAAAATAATAAAACCCTGATCCAGAATGTAAATGAAGAAGATGAAGCTACATGTTGTGACAACAAGCAGAAGACAGGGCATTACCTGGCACGTGGCAAAAAGATGCAAGAAATACAGCAGAGTTTGCATGAGCTGTTCAGCAGCCATAGAGCATGTACAGTGTGTATAAAGAGAAGAACAGCTGCAGAGCAAGCTTAAATGTAAGATTTTTACTTCTACTTTCCTCTCCTGGTGAATATAAGAATGAGATGTGCTTCAATAGAGCACTGTACTGCTAAGCAAAATTATTCAGCGTGGTTTTAAAAGCTTTAAAAGCTTTACCATATGAAAATGCTACTTTCCTTGAACAGTAAGGGATCAAATTCATCTTTTAGGAGTTTGAACACATTTCCCAGTGTTAAGGGAGCGTTCAGTAAGGTAAAATCTAAAGCTGAATATAAGTTAGTGACACACAATTCAATCGGAAAAACTTCCAATGTCATAAAGCAGACAAAGCAAAATAAACGGGCAGTGCTGTGGAGGTGAGGCAGGGTGAGAGGGGAGAGAGGGATGGTGTGGAAGAATGGGGAAACAACACAAAATCAAACAGAGAAAACGTTCTTTATACAAACCCAAAAAACTGGTGGTCTTCAGGAAAAGATGTATTTGTGTGGTGTAGGATCTTTCAGCAAAGAAACAAGTCTGTAAACATGTAACAGTGCAAGATTCCATTTCCTCAAATTGTTTTTTTGGCATCCTATAGGAAGACTTTCACAGGCAAATAAAACAGAATAGCACAGATTCTCAGATTAAAAATTAACCTAACAAGGAAAAGGGATATTTTGCAGCAAGCCTGAGCTCATTTGTCACCCACTTGCTTGCTGACTGTCAAAGTTGCTTGCCAATAAGCACATATTTTTCTTGACAATCATCAGTCTCAGTTCTAAAATCATCATCCTAGTAATGCTGCGTTGTGAGATGCACATCTCAAATCTTCATAACCCGAGATGCTGACAGAAATGCTTGGAGGAGTCTTAAATTCAAACTACATCCTGCACTAAGTTGTCCAGGGGAACTCTGAGAAAGGTGCTGCTTTGCAATGGTATGATCAAAACCAGCTAATACATCACAGGTGCTGAGGGTCAATACTCTCAAATGGAGGAAGACTCTTGTACCATACTATAAAATCTGCAAGCTATTTATTTTTGGGGAAGCCAGCACCACCTGGAACTCATCAAAAACAGTGTACTATTATTGCCAAAAGGGCTTCCCAAGCTCCTCCTCGATCCTGAGAACAGAATATGCCTGTGCTCCATACCAGAATTTGGGCTGGTAGAAACTGGCCCCAGAACAAATTCAGCTGCAAGGGGAGGATTGAGATAGCACACTACAGCTCTCTTCTCTGTCCTTTTCCCTCTTCTTGGCATGCTCTTTTTTTTTTTCTTTTTTTTTCTTTTTTTTGGTGGGGTGGGGTTGTTCGTTTTTTTTGTTTCTTCTGTGTTTTGTTTTGTTTTTTGAGGCAAGGAGGTGGAGAGGAAGCACAGACCTAGACATGGCACATCTGTGATATGCATTGTGGAAATTCTCAACAGGGAGCACACAACTAGAAAACAGTACTTTGCAGAAGCTGAGCAAAAGCATTTCAAATGATTTGTTTATGGGCACAAATCTGTATTAATAATCTACTTTTGTCTAGCCTAGGCCCAAGAGAGACTTTACCCCTATTGAACTATTCAGTCTGCTGAAATAGACCTATAAAAACCATTTATCAAAATGCTGCCCAGATAGGTGGTAATTTCCTGTTTAAGCACTTTGAACATATGTTTGTCCCTTCCTATGTAATTAAAGTATTTTTACATTCTGTGGTTTACTGCACTTCGTGTGTGTGTGTCTGTGTGTGTGCATGTATGTATATATATGTACGTATATGTTCTTTTCCTTCAGACAATATTCTTTTTCAGGAAGGGCTGAAACAAAATCAAACATCCCTTTAGCTTTAATGTTAAAGTTCACAGTCTGTTATAAGCTTGGAAAATCAAATTTACTTCCCATAACATTTCTCTGAACTATAAAAATATTTATTATGCTCTTTATTTCCATCAAACAGTTATATTTGGTTTTGTGACATAATTTGCTTTTAAGAGCACTGAAACTTAAAGTATCCAAAGCAAAACTAAAAAGTCCTCTGCATTTTACTTAATGCAAATCATATTTTTAAAAGTCAAAAGAAAAAGTCTCTGAAGTTGATACAGTGCTTACATTTTCTTCAGATGAAAAAGTCTTAGAATCAAAAAGCATTTAAAGGACTTCTATAACTGTGACCAGTTAAGATTTTGTATGCTTTTCCTGAGTCATCAAAATATGGGAAAAAAAAAAAATCCACTACACTGCCTTTGACCAGATTACAATTAATAGTATTAGATTATTAGTGCAATTTCTATGGGATATGTTTGTGGTTTTTGACTTTTATATTTATTTTTTTCAGCCTAAGAGATAATATTTAATGAAATGTACTTTAGTAAAATTAGTTATCTTTCTTGACAAGTTTTTGTTATATTTAGTGGGTTCATGTTTTGAGTATAGGGCTGGAAGGCAGGAGACCTGAAGTGATATCCTAACCTTGCTGTAGTCAATGAAAATTTTAGCATTTTCTTCAGCAGAGTCAGAAACTCAGCCTCAGATTTGCTTCATGTGTTACCGCTGACCTGGGTGACAAAAAGAAAATCACATTACATTGTGTGTTTTTCCTGCCCCAGTCAGCATCAGTCTCTTCTGTATGAACTGTAATTTTTGAATATTTGCCTATCCTCTGCGAATTTAAATACCTAGTACCCTGTGTTGGAATGCTAAATTCCAGCGTGCAGAGAAATAAAATAGAAAGCGGAAGAAAAAGAAAAAAAAAAAAAAAAAAGAGGCTATTATGATATTAATGCCCTTTAGAGAGAGAAATTTGCCCTGCCTAAGCCACTGCTTAAAAATCTTACTTGGAGTGTGATAAACCAGGGGTTTTGTCCTCTGTTAAGCATGAGGCTATGGAGTTTCTCTTTCTTCTTCCCTCACTCACTTTTGATGACTGTAAAGCTGTCATCAAAAACTACCATTAAAAAATGAACTCAATCACAGCAACACAAGCTGAGACTACAGCTTCACCAACAGGTTACCACAGGAAAAGGTATACTGTAAACTTGCAGTGTCTGTTGGATGTTATACAGTAACTGTTTGCACAGGCGCTCTTATCACCAGCAAATACAAGATCATTTTGAGGTAGCTTAGCTGTCAACAAAAAGGGGTTGCTCATTCAACTGCACATACAAGACAGAGAACCTTCTCTGATGGGGGATTTGAGTCCAAATCCTTTGTATGCTGGGTGAGTGCAGAACAGATGAATTACAGAGGTGTAACCTCTCCCACCAACCAGAAATTCAGTTTTGTATATAGCAAGCATCTCCTTTTGTTGAAACTTATAAAGATGCCACAAAGTGTTGCTGAATTAGTTTTCCAATTAGAGGGGGGAAAAATGGAGAAAAATTCACAAGACATAGTCTTGATCTCAGCAAATGCCTCAAAGTGTTGCTGTCAAACAGAGATAAGTAAGAAAATATAGCTTAAGGCATATAGGAAGCTCTTTTGCGTGTTTTTTTTTTTTTCCTGACACAAAGCAAGAGAATTCAGGCAATTTCGTAGCATCTATACAGTTTATCCACCATTAAATTAAATAAAATTAAAAATAGCAATAATAAAAATAGGAATTAATTTCCAAAGAATGAATGTCTCCTGCTGTGGTTTGAATTCAAACAAAAGCTTCCTTCTCTACCTCCACATCTACAGTGCCTAGGTGGATATCCTGCTGGGAACTATTAGTAAAATGATGGTTCTCACTGGGAGATCATTCATAGTTATTAAAATATAGTAGAATCTTACAAATCCATGTACCATATAGCTCCTCAGAAAGAGATTATTTTTTTTCCATTTCTCAGACACAGAAAATTCATACAGCAATCTCTCATTTATATCTTTTCTACGATGTGTTTAGGAAACATATTGCTCTGCATGTAGTAATGAGTTAAGGAACATTATAAATCAATGAAAATAAAGCATAACTTTTCAAATGAATGAAAAAGTCATTTAATATTGTATCTCCCTTGCTTTTCTAATTGTGATTACCCATTTGCAAAAACCAACCAAACAAACAAACAAAAACCCCAAAATAAACAAGCAGACCAAATAATTTCCAACAAGCAGCCTCTACATTAATATATGTAAAGCCAGAATTATTATCCGTTTCAGATACTTCCTTAAACTTGATTTCTGCTGTGACAACTGAAGAGTATTCTGGTAGCTGGCATTTGAACATGTCTTAATTACAATTAAGATAATTTGGGTTCTTCCCACACAAGTCTTTCAGTCCCATGTCATATGAGGCTCTACTGGGATCATTTGTCTGAGGACACCGAGTCGACTCAGTTCAGCTGAGTTAGAGATGCTCTGGGGACAGTTTGGACCTAGGCTTTACTGCATGCATGAGCAGAAACAAAAGATCAGGGCTACCCCGATGCCAACATTTGTCAACGATCCTTCTTCACTTTCCCTTCTGCAATATGAACAGGTCAATTAGCATCATAAAAAGGTGTTGGAAGTCCTTTTAAAGTATCAGTAATTTCCCATGACTCCTAAGGAAAGTCTCAGAGGGGCTGGACTGTAACGAAGGTTTTCTTGATTAACTCTCACAGTCTGACCTGGTGTCCTGGTTTCAGTTAGGACAGAGTTAATTTTCCTCCTAGTAGCTGGCAGGGTGCTATGTTTTGGATTAGAATGAGAAGAGCGCTGATAACATGCTGATGTTTTAATTGTTGTAGAGCAGTGCTTACACCAAGCCAAGGACTTTTCAGCCTCTCTCTGTGCTGCTAGCGAGCAGGCTAGGGATGCAGCAGGAGCTGGGAGGGGACAGACCCAGGACAGCTGACCCAAACTGGCCAAAGGGGTATTCCATACCATCTGACGTCATGCTGAACAATATATAGGGGTGGCTAGCCGGGGTGGAGGTGTGGCCGGCTGCTCGGGGATAGGCTGGGCATCGGTCAACGGGTGGTGAGCAATTGCATTGTGCATCACTTATTTCGTACACATTATTACTATTCATACTATTATTATTATTATTATTGTTGTTATTCTTTTCCCTGTCTTAATAAACTGTCTTTATCTCAGCTCACAGACTTCACTTTCCCGTTTCACTCCCCCATCCCGGAGAGGGAGGGGGGAGGGTGAGCGAACGGCTGTGTGGTGTTTGGCTGCCAGCCGGGCTAAACCACAACAGTCCTTTTGGCGCCCAACGTGGGGCTCGAAGGGTTGAGATATCGACAGGTTTGACCAGAGTGTGTTAAACTAAAATTGGTATAAGTATTCGACCTGCTTAATAGTTGCTAGTCACAATGTTGATTGCCTTAATCTCAAGTCTGCTGTGCCTGTTTCCCAAATTGAGTTTTATAGCAAGTTACTTTCTGTATGTGCTCCCTGTCGTGCTGTTTATCCTTTCCGGGCCCTGGTTTAAGATTGTTATGGTACTGTGTGGTGTAACGATGGCTTATGAAATGATGAGGTATCTGGTCATGACTCTAACCTGGTATTTGTACTCAGCACTGTCGTCGACTCTATACTTCAGAAACCATATCTCAGAAACTATTAGCAATTACACCTATTGCCTTTTTTCATCAGGGAGTCAATCTGTGGAGGGCACAGGGGAAGATATTTTTTCCTACCTGTTCACTCTCCCTTCCTCCTTCACCACCCTCTTATCCCCCGAGCTAGTTACAGTAGCTCTCCAAGATGTTGAATATCCTTGGGATACTCAGACCAGCATGTTCTTGTTGTTATGTCTCCTGAATGCGCTTCAGGTTTTGTTTAAGGTTAAACAACTACTTAGGAATCTCATCCGGAGATCTGTCTTGAGGCGGGATAGTTGCAAGTGGCAGGGAGTGTGGGAGGATATGGGCAGGTTTCTATGGCAGTGGGCACCTCCAGTGTTTTGGACATTCACCCCTGAACAACTGCAAAATCCTAAAAAACTGCTAGAATGCTTGAAAAAAAGGAAACACAAACTTTCCTAGGTGTCGTGGGGTTTTGGAGAATGCATATTCCAAATTACACTCTGATTGTAAACCGGCTCTACCAAGTAACTCGTAAGAAGAATGCTTTTGAATGGGGCCCTGAGCAACGACAAGCCTTTGAACAAATTAAACAGGAAATAGTTCATGCAGTAGCCCTTGGGCCAATCCGAACAGGACCAGATGTAAAGAACGTGCTCTACACCGCAGCCGGGGAGAATGGTCCCACCTGGAGCCTCTGGCAGAAAGAACCTGGGGAAACTCGAGGTCGACCCCCGGGGTTTTGGAGTCGGGGATACAGAGGATCTGAGGCCCGCTATACTCCAACCGAAAAGGAGATATTGGCAGCATATGAGGGAGTTCGATCTGCTTCGGAAGTGGTCGGTACTGAAGCGCAGCTCCTCCTGGCACCCCGACTGCCGGTACTGGGTTGGATGTTCAAAGGAAGGGTCCCCTCTACACATCATGCAACTGATGGTACATGGAGCAAGTGGGTTGCACTGATTACTCAGCGGGCTCGAATAGGAAACCCCAGTCGCCCAGGAATCCTGGAAGTGATTATGGACTGGCCAGAAGGCAAGTACTTTGGGATATCATCAGAGGAGGAGGTGGTCCGTGCTGAAGAAGCCCCACTGTACAACAAGCTACCAGAAAATGAGAAGAAGTATGCCCTGTTCACTGATGGGTCCTGTCGTATTGTGGGAAAGCATCGGAGATGGAAAGCTGCTGTATGGAGTCCTACACGACGAGTTGCAGAAGCTGCTGAGGGAGAAGGTGAATCGAGTCAGTTTGCAGAAGTGAAAGCCGTTCAGCTGGCCTTAGATACTGCTGAACGAGAAAACTGGCCAGTTCTCTATCTCTATACTGATTCATGGATGGTAGCAAATGCCCTGTGGGGGTGGCTACAGCAATGGAAGCAGAACAACTGGGAACGCCGGGGCAAACCCATCTGGGCTGCTGCATTGTGGCAAGATATTGCTGCCTGGGTAGAGAACCTGGTTGTAAAGGTACGCCATATAGATGCTCATGTGCCCAAGAATCAGGCTACTGAAGAACATCAAAACAACCAGCAGGTGGATCAGGCTGCTAAGATTGAAGTGGCTCAGGTGGACCTGGACTGGCAACATAAAGGTGAATTATTTATAGCCCGATGGGCCCATGACACCTCAGGCCATCAAGGTAGAGATGCAACATACAGATGGGCTCATGACCGAGGGGTGGACCTGACCATGGACACTATAGCACAGGTTATTCATGATTGTGAAACATGTGCTGCAATCAAGCAAGCCAAATGGTCAAAGCCGCTCTGGTATGGAGGACGATGGCTGAAATACAAATATGGAGAGGCCTGGCAGACTGATTACATCACACTCCCCCAAACCCACAACGGCAAGCGCCACGTACTTACAATGGTGGAAGCAACCACCGGATGGCTGGAAACATATCCTGTGCCCCATGCCACCGCCCGGAACACTATCCTGGGCCTTGAAAAGCAAGTCCTATGGCGACATGGCACCCCAGAAAGAATTGAGTCAGACAATGGGACTCATTTCCGAAACAACCTTATAGACACTTGGGCCAAAGAACATGGTATTGAGTGGGTGTATCACATCCCTTATCATGCACCAGCCTCCGGGAAAGTTGAACGATACAATGGACTGTTAAAGACTACACTGAAAGCAATGGGCGCTGGGACATTCAAAAATTGGGAAACACATTTGGCAAAGGCCACCTGGTTAGTCAATACTAGAGGATCTGCCAACCGAGCTGGACCTGCCCAATCAAACCTGTTACGCACTGTAGAAGGGGATAAAGTTCCTGTAGTGCACATAAGAAACATGCTGGGTAAGACAGTCTGGGCTACTCCTGCCTCAGGAAAAGGCAAGCCCATTCATGGGATTGCTTTTGCTCAGGGACCTGGATGCACTTGGTGGGTAATGCAAAAGAATGGGGAGGTCCGGTGTGTACCTCAAGGGGACCTAATACTGGGTGAGAATAGCGCATGAGTTGAATTGTAGTATGTTAATTATCATATAACACTGTATGTCATCGCTACCATGGTTGCTATATATCATAGATGAAAATGGTGATTAATTAGAAGGTATTGGAAAGAGTGTAACCTGAGCATGACATAAATGGTATGGAATAAGGGGTGGATATCTGTCCTGGTTTCAGTTAGGACAGAGTTAATTTTCCTCCTAGTAGCTGGCAGGGTGCTATGTTTTGGATTAGAATGAGAAGAGCGCTGATAACATGCTGATGTTTTAATTGTTGTAGAGCAGTGCTTACACCAAGCCAAGGACTTTTCAGCCTCTCTCTGTGCTGCTAGCGAGCAGGCTAGGGATGCAGCAGGAGCTGGGAGGGGACAGACCCAGGACAGCTGACCCAAACTGGCCAAAGGGGTATTCCATACCATCTGACGTCATGCTGAACAATATATAGGGGTGGCTAGCCGGGGTGGAGGGGGTGGCCAGCTGCTCGGGGATAGGCTGGGCATTGGTCAACGGGTGGTGAGCAATTGCATTGTGCATCACTTATTTCGTACACATTATTACTATTCATACTATTATTATTATTATTGTTGTTGTTATTCTTTTCCCTGTCTTAATAAACTGTCTTTATCTCAGCTCACAGACTTCACTTTCCCATTTCACTCCCCCATCCCGGAGAGGGAGGGGGGAGGGTGAGCGAACGGCTGTGTGGTGTTTGGCTGCCAGCCGGGCTAAACCACAACACCTGGGAATACTTAAACCCTGGGCCTAGGTTTAGAAATGACAGAAAAGATGTCTTGTTTCCTTTATGAAGAAAGGAGTTGGAGGTTGTAATCAGAAAGAGGAATTCTTACTGGAGTTGTAAACATTTACATTTTAATTGTGTTTATTATTTACAGATTGCTAATCTGCAAGGATGGACATATGACCAGAAAATTTCTTGACTTTTCATTCATTTGACCAAAAAGAAAATTTTAAGTAAACAGCAGTCTCCTTGCTGAACCAAAGCAGAATTGTATCTAGATGGTGAAGTGAACTTGGGGCTTGAGCACAGGTGCAGGTACATTGAAGCAAAGCTGACAACTGTTATTCTTCCTTTTAAAAATTAGTTTTTTTCTTTGGCTAGCACAGGAAGGACAAATCAAGGCAAAAGAGAGACAAAACCATATATATTTCTTACCTCAGTTTCTTCAACATGAATGAGTTAATCATCCTCCTGCATTTAGATGTTTTCTTGTCCCTTCTCTAGACTCTGCTTTTGTTCTCCCTTATCTTTCATTGAACTAGATACATAACAGTTTCCTTCTCTGCCAGTTCCAAAACAATTAATCCATCCATCCCCGTCCTTCTTCTGTATCTATTTCCATTCTCCCTTTTTCTTCTATTAATGTGTTCTTTAATCCTTATTTCTGCTTCTTTATTTTTTCTGTTCACCCCAATTATAAAAAATACAGAATGATCATTTTCCCTGAAGGCAGACTGTCCTGAGTCTCACTGAAAACAAAATATGGATAGTAGTGCTCATCATTATTGAATTTCATGCATATAGCCTCTAGGAATATGATGGCCATTTTGATTTAAAGCAGTGTGTTTTTAGCCTTCCTGAAAGGCATAGTAACTGATAGACACTTTGAATTAGCAGAAAATTTGCGTATTTATACCCAGGTCTGTGGGACATTTGCAACATCCCATGTCACAAAGGAAATGAGGAGATCATGACAATTCACAATGTCCTGTTTTAGGTTGACCTCTCTCTGCATGATCATTCTGCTTGAATGTTAATCTAGTTTATATTTCACAACTGTAAAAAATTGTGTCTGGATCAGGGAAGTCTGCAATGCAACAACTAGAGTAGTGTGTGCCCCTAAATTAGACATCCTTCCTTGCTGTTACACTGCAACTTCAGCTGAGGACCTTCTGCACAGGATAAATACATGACTGCAGAAATAATGTAAAGCGGAGAACATGACTTCATTGGGATTTAGTTCTAACACTGTCTAAGGACCTACTGTAGCGTTTCTTCCAGAAAGAAGTTCTCTTTCTATCACACACACAAAGAAACTGCTCAGGGATTCATGTAAGCTTATTGCACCTGTCTCTACATTATTGATCCTGCAGTTGATCTGTAAAGCAATTGCAAACAGTAACTCATCATTGCATGTTAGTCACAAGAACAAAAGTGGAGATGAATCTGAATACAGATTCTGACCTGCTTTTGGTGTCTCAAACATTATGAGAAATTTAAGCATCCCTAACCCAAATCTTGAGTCTTAGTCAGTGGAATACATGCTGTTTACAATACAGACATGCAGCTTACTGGTTCATCTTTAATTCTACAGCACATAGGAAAGCTATTGCATTATAAAGCTGATGTATTTAAAATGCTGCTATTTGCAATACTAGTATACATGCTAAATACATGCTAAAAATGTAATATAAGACTATGTTTCTAGCACAATAGCAAGTAGATTACATTTCAAAGAGAAAGACATTTTAACAAAAGCATGTATGGATAATGACAAATAGAGGCATATAGTTCATAGTTTGTCTGTAAGAGTATTTCTTTTGCAAAGTATTAGTGTTTTGTGCACATTAACTTAAGCAAGCAATGGGGATGTCTGGTATCTTTGCTTGAACCATCAATGGAAATATTTAAGGATATTGATGTTTGCATGAAAACAGATCTAAGTACCAGCTTTACTTAAAAATATGTTAAAGAATCATTCAGTGTTTTAGATGATGTTTCTTTTATACAACTAAACTTGAATAGTTGATACTATTAAACATGTTGCATAAAGCAGAGTTTAAGATTGCTAAGCAAAAGCAAGAATAAAGCATCAGCCAAACGTTTTCCTGAAATAGAAGCATGGACATGACCTTGCTACAATATTAAGCATTCTGTAAGAAGCTATTAAACAAGAATCAGATACCTATGCTTCACTGTAATTTGAGGAGATTTACATTAGAGTCACACACACACACAGTAGTTAGAAGGGACCTGAAAATGTTACCTCATCTGTATTTCCACCATGAGTTAAGAATCCAGAGATTTGTGCAACTTGGTCCTAAAGACATCCAATGATGAAAATGTTATAGCTTTCTCAGGCAATCTCTTTTAGTGTATCTCTATCCTCAGTGTTAATTAGGACAAAATTAAGTCAGAAGATATTATCTGGGCACCCACATTCAACATGAAATAGTCTTAATGCAAAAAGGGCTTTATATGGTAATATGTTTCAACGAATGTAAATGTCTCAAGTCTTGAGCTACTTTCTTCAGCATGAAATGCAGCCTTTTCAAGAACTCTTTGTCATAGGAACTAATTAGCAGTCTGAAATTTGAAATGCTTAAATGCATGATTATTTGTATTATTCACATTTTTGCTCCTCCAGTAGTCTTCATGAAAGAAATTTTACTGTCATCACCAGCTGCCATGAAATAGGATTTACTGAACATGTTTCTGGGTCCACAGAGCTAAGCCATTCTTCTAATTCATATAAAATAAACCATACTATTTGATATAAACTCTATTCATTATTTAAATATCATTAGATTGTATGAGAAAGAGGAAAGCATTTCAAGGCATAATTTAGATAGCTTGTTAGAGTTATGAAGTGCTGTTGATGATACATTAAAGAAAGGTAATTAAAAGAATTGGTGACGTGCTAGACATGAATGTTTAAATTCTTTATATGGTAAACTCATTTTGTGTTGTAATAAACTTTGTCATTGCAAATGAAATGCACCACCTGGCCCAGTTATGTTACGTATGTATTATATATCTGTATGCTGTATACCTCTGCCCGCTACTTAAGTATATATAAGAGCTGAAGGATAAAGGTATATTAGGAGGGAGTCACAATATCGTAGAACAACCTGAGTTGGAAGGGACCCACAAGGATCACTGAGGCCAACTCCAGGCTCCACACACGACCACCCAAAAAATCAGACCATGTGTCTGAAAGAATTGTCCAAATGCTCCTTGAACTCTGTTAGGCTCAGTGCCATGACCACTGTCCTTGGGAGCCTGTCCCAGTGCCTGACCACCCTCCGGTTGCAGAACCTTTCCCTAACACCCAGCCTGACCCTCCCCTGTCCCAGCTCCATGCCGTTCCCTTGGGTCCTATCGCTGTCCCCAGAGAGCAGAGCTCAGAGCCTGACCCTCCACTCCCCTTGTGAGGAAGCTGCAGGCCACCATGAGGCCTCCCCTCAGCCTGCTCTACTCTGGACTGAACAACCCAAGGGACCTCAGCCACTCCTCTTCATACATCTTTCCCTCTGAACCTTCACCATTTTTGTAGCCCTCTTTTGGACACTAATAGTTCTGTGTCCTTCTTATATTGTGGCACACAAAATGTCACACAGTACAGTACTTGAGGTGAGGCTGCACCAGTGCATAGCTGAGCGGGAAGTATCACTTCTTTTGACCAGCTAGCTATGCCATGCTTGATGCACCCGAGGGTGTGGTTGGCCCTTTTGGCTGCTGGGGCACACTGATGACTCATGTTCAACTTGCCGTCAACCAAAACCCCCAGATTCCTTTCTGTGGGGCTGATGTCGAGCCTCTTTTCCCCCAGTCTGTATGTATAGCCAAGGTTTCCCTTTCCAAGGTTCAGAATCCAGTACTTGCTCTTGTTAAAATTCACAGGTTTGGTGATTCCCCATCCCTTTAGTCTGTCAGGATCTCTCTGCAAGGCCTCTCTACCCTTGACGGAGTCAACAACTCCTCCTAATTTAGTATCATCTGCAAATTGATTATGCATTTTAGTCCTGCATCCAGATCATTTATAAAAACATTGAAGAGTACAGTCCCCAAAACGGAGCCCTGGGGAACCCCATTCATGACTGGCTGCCAGCCTGATATAACCTCATTTACTGTAGTCTCTGAGCCCAACCCATCAACCATGATATTCACCCATCATATTATGTACTTGTCCAGCTGTATGCCATACATTGTGTCCAGAAGGATACTGTGAGAAACAGTATAAAAATTTTGCTGAATTCCAAAAAGATAGCATTTACCAGCTTCCCTTGGTCAACTATGTGGGTAACTTACCATAAAATGAAATTAAATTGTTAAACAGTACTTGCCCCTCATGAACCTGTGTTGGCTGTGGCCAATGACTGTGTTGTCTTTCAAGTGTTTTTCCATAACTCCCGGAATAATCTTCTCCATATCTTTACCAGGCACTGAAGTGAGACTGGCAAGCCTGTAGTTACCAGAGTCTTCTTTCTTGCCCTTCTTGAAAACTGTGACTACATTAGCCAACTTCCATTCAACTGGGACCTCTCCGGATTCCCAAGACCATTATAAAATAATTGAGGTCTCGTGATGACATCAGCCAGCTCTTTCAATACTATGGGATGAATTCCAGTGGGCCCCATAGACTTACGTACATCCAGCTGGAGCAGCAAATCCCATACAAGTTCAGAGTTGGCTGGGAGCTTACTGTTCCTGCGGTCACAGTCCTCCAACTCCGGGCTCTGGGGATCCCAGGGCCCATCATAGATGTTAAAAACAGAGGTGAAGAAGGAATTAAACATCTCTGCTTTGTCTATATCCCTGTTTGTGAGATGACCAACCTCATCAAATAACAGACCAATGTTATCTCTGGTGCTCCTTTCACCGTTAGCATACTTTAAAAAAAGCCCTTTTTGTTGTCCCCATGGTACTGGCCAGCTTCAACTCTCATTGAGCTTTGGCCTCATAAATTTTCTCCCTGCAATGGTCAACAGTATCTTTGTAGTCCTCCTGTGCAGCCTGATCTTGTTTCCAAAGTTCATACACTTTCCTGTTTGTTGTGGTTTTACTCAGATGGGCAGCCAAACTCCACCACAACCGCTATTTCACTCCCTCCCTTCAAAGAGAAAGGGGGAGAAGGTAGAATGAAAAGAGCTCAAGGGTTGAGATAAGGACAGGGAGATCATTCAACAATTATTGTCATGGGCAAAACAGACTCAGCATAGCAAGATTTACATAATTTATTGCCTATTACTAGCAAGCTAGAGAAGCGGGAAACAAAGGGAAGAAACTAAAAACACCTTCCCCCCATCCACCCTCTTCCAAATCCTTCCCCCAAGCAGCACAGGGGAATGGGGGAACAGGGCTTGCAGTCAGTCCATAATGCTTCACCTCCGCCGCTCCTTCATGGTCACTCTCTGCCCCTGCTCCACGTGGGATCCCTCCCACGGGATGCCGTCCTTCCTGAACTGAGCCTGCAGGGGCTGCCCACAGGCAGCAGCTCTTCAAGAACTGCTCCCACATGGCTGCGTACCACAGGATCCATCCATCCCCCAGGAGCAAACTGCTCCAGCACGGGTCCCCCACGGGTGGGCGGCAGCTCCCCCCAGACCCCCTGCTCCTGCTGCGTGGGCTCCTGTCCACGGGCTGCAGCTCCGGCCCGGGGCCTGCTCCTGTGGGGGCTCTCCATGGGCTGCAGCCTCCTCCAGGCCACATCCACCTGCTCCACCAGGGGCTTCTCCACTGGGGGGCTGCAGCGTGGAGATCTGCTCCATGTGGGACCCATGGGCTGCAGAGGGACAGCCTGCTCCACCAGGGGCCTCTCCCTGCACAGACCGCAGGGGAACTTGTGCTGCATGCCTGTAGCCCCTCCTGCCCTCCTTCTCCACTGACCTGGGTGTCTGCAAGGCTGGGTCTCACTTCTCTCACTTCCCAGCTACTGTTGTGCAGCAGTTTTTGTTTGCTTGTTTGTTTGTTTCCCTTTCTTAAAGCTGCTTCCACAGATGCACAAACAACATTGCTTATTGGCTCGGCTCTAGGCAGCGACGGGTCCCTGTTGGAACTGGCTGCAACTGGCCCTTATCTAACATGGGGCAGCTTCTGGATTCTTCTCACAGAGGCCACCCCTGCAGCCTCCCAGTACCAAAGCCTTGCCACATAAACCCAATACACTTTTCCACCCAGCATTCCAGGATGAGATCCCTGTTCAGACAACTGGCCTTCTGCCCCATTTGCTTGACTTCTTACACAATGGAATTGCCTGCTCCTGTGCTCTTAAAACATGGCTCTTAAAAAGTGATCAGCATTTACAGACCCCAATACACTTAGGGGGCCTTACTAGATTCTTGAGCAACCTACAGTCTGTTCTCCCAAAACCCAGCAGCTCTGTTGACAATTTTCTCAGTCAAAGACTTTAAACTCGACAGTTCCATGATCACTGTGGCCAAGACAGCTACCAATCATGAATTCAACTATGTTTACAAACAACCAACTGTGTTTACAATCAGAGCAAGGAGGGCATCCTTCCTTGTCATCTCCCTTAGCACTTGTATCAAAAAGTTATTCAGCATACTTACAGAACTCATTATTAAAGTGTGCTTTGGGAAAGACTGATGAAAATTCTCATCAATAAATATCTGGAGGGAGGGTGTCAAGAGGATGGAACCAGATTCTTTTCAGTTGTGTCAAGTGAGAGGACAAGAGGCAACAGGCACAAACTGAAGCACAGGAGGTTCCGGCTGAATATGAGGGGGCATTTCTTTACTGTGAGGGTGACATAGCACTGGAACAGGTTGCCAACAGAGGCTGTGAAGTCTCCTTCTCTGGAGATATTCAAAACCTGCCTGGATGCCATCCCACGCAATGTGTTCCAGGTGATCCTGGTCAGTAGGGGAGTTGGACTAGATGATTTTCAGAGGTCCCTTCTAACCCCAACCATTCTGTTATTCTGTGAAAGTTTTTTTCTCAGTATCTATTCTCACTAAAGTGTAAACAGATTGATTTACCTTTTAATAAGTGAATAAAAGTTTTGTATACTTGATGGTTCAGGGCCAGAATATTAGATAGGTTCCTCAGGAGTGCTGGGAGGATTACATACTCTTGATGGTATTTAAAACCACATATAAATAAGTAAATAAATAAATAAATAAAACATATAACAACAACAACAACAACAACAAAGAACACACCAAAACCACAATAAAAAAACAGTCCACTTTCCTGGGTGAGACTGTTGTAGCTCCCTGGACATAGAGTCAGTCTGAAGTCAACCTTTTTGACCTCTTCAGATGGTGGAGGTGGGTTTTAGGAAGACTCGTTGCAAGCAGGTGAAGCACAGACAGAAAAGTGCACTGCTGATCAGAGGTTTTCCTCATGGCACCCACCCCCATTAGTTCTAAAGCCTCTTGGATGCAAGTAGGCCAACCTTTGTGTGGGATGAAGATCAGTCCATATCAGGGGAGCTGGGTCTTAACCTTAAGGGGGCAGAAAGTGCAGCTGAAGGCGTGGAAGCAGAAGTCACATTACTTTCTGAATATGCACATGGCCTGGTGCAAAACCAAGAATGGCTGTGGCTAATTGTGATATTGTAAGCTGCCATTGGTGGCAAAAAAACTGCCACTGAGTAAAACCACCATTGAAGATGGGAGAATTTGGGATCCTCTGTATGCATTGTGGTATCTGTTGCTGATGAGCCTATCTAACTACAAAAACAATGCAAAAATAATGTAAAGTATGAAAAAGAGTATTACAGGTGTTCAACAGGGCTGACAGGACTGATGTAACCCTAACTTTCATGCTTAACAAATGATACGGTTTTTGCAACTGTGTCAAGATAGGATTTTGCATTGAATCAATTTGTTTTTCTAGAAGAAATTGTCTAATGCAAATCATACCAAGAGAAATTTGAAGTTCACACTACTAAAAGGTAGAAAGGGTTTTTCTCCTTTTGCTACTGACGCTATTGAGGTCACTTTCTGAGACTAGGTTATCAGAGCTGCAGCAGAGAAGAGCACAGAAAACATAGCTTCATCTGGCTTGTGTGAAAGGAAATTGCAAAGTTTCCTTTCCACTGAAGCTGAATTAAACCTTTCCTACTAAAGAAAATTGATTTTTAAGGCATCAAAACTACTAGCATCCCTGACATTCTCAACGACTTCTCAAAACCTTTCTTCACTTTAAATGCCTGTGAGTGAATATTCTCTTGGGTAAGAAAAATCCCTACTAATCTCCAAATTTGCCTGCATCTTGCTGTGAAATATCTGATCCTAAACAGTTCTGGAGACAGCATATCAGACTAAATAGACACAGGGAAGGTTCTGTCATCCCACACGTGGGTAGCTCCCTTAAGTTAAGAGGAGAAGGGTCACACTAGATTTGTCACAAAACCTTCCTGGATCCCCGTGGGAGAAGAGTGATGTTGGTATTGAAGCTTGCTCCGTAAATGCAGACTTAAGGGCTGTAGGCAGATCCCTGTCACACCGAATAAGGATGGTGCAGGACAGCCCAGTCACTTTGAAAAGGGCGAAATGATATTGAGAAAAGTGGATATAGCTCACGATTTCTCTTTCATGTTCCATTATGCATTTTAAAGTGTGCTTTTTTTTTTTTTTTTTTTTTTTTTGAGGAGGTGACTTTCAGGGAAATCGTCCCAGCAGAAGTTGGCAAGTCACGACAATGTGTACGGTGGATGAAAAGGGTCGCCGGGTCGCGGGGGACCAGGCTCCGGGACCAGCCTCCACGGCCGCTGCCACTCGCCTCCCGTCGCCTCCTGCCCCCGCCGCAGTCTGCTCCGGTGCTGCGAGGCTGGGAAAAACCTCCCGCGTGCATCGGGGGAGAGGGCTAAAAAGAGGGGAAAAAAAAAAAAGAAACCCACAGCAAACCAGCAGCAGAACACAAAACCCCCATCCTCAGGAGAAAAGGAAGCGTGCAGTTTCTTTGCAATTGCATCGCGGGCGGCGGCGGCGTTGTGCGGAAACTTTCCGAAACACAGCGGCGGACGGGGTGCAACGCGCTCCAGGGCGGAAAGTCGCCCCCTCCCCAAATACAGGGGAGCTACGTGGGGGGGGGGGGGGGCGGGGAGCGGCCGGGCAGCCGGCCCGGTCCCGAGGGGTGCTCCCCGTGAGCCGAGACCCCCCCCAGGTCCCCACCCCGCGGCGGCACCTCTGGGAGCCGGGGTCCAGGGTCTGAGTCTGGGGTCTGGGGTCCGGGGTCCGGGGTGTGGAGTCTGAGGTGTAGGGTCCATGCTGTGAGTGCCCCCCGGCCGTGTCCCGCCGGCGGCGCTGGGTGCCCGCCCCCGTGCGGCGCCCATTGGCCGCGCTCCGCCCGCCGCCACCGCCCCGCCGCGGGGAGGGAGGCGCCAGCGTCGCCCCCGGGCCGCCGCCGCGATCGTAGCGGGGCCGCAGCGGAGCCGGAGCCGGAGGAGCAGCGGAGAGGCGGCACACGGACTTGTCCCCACCGGGCCGAGGGGAGCGAGCCGCCGCCTGCCAGCCCGGCTGGCGGGCAAGGGAGGGAAGGGGGGAAGAAAAGATAAACTAAACGCCAAACAACCCCCGGTGTCTGATCCCGCCTGCTTTTTGTCCTTTTTTTTTTTTTTAAATTTTCCTTTTTTTTTTAATTTTTCTGAAAAAAAAATTATTGCAGTCTTTTTGTCAAATTGTGCCGCGCGTGGAGTTGTTTTCCGCACACCCCTGACAAACAAAGGAAAAAGGGGGAGGGGGACCGCGCTTCGCAGAAGACATGCGTTCAGTCAGGAAGAGGTGGACTGTGTGCACCATAAGTCTCCTCCTCATCTTCTACAAGACGAAAGAAATAGCGCGGACCGAGGAGCGCCAGGAGGCACCGCTCGCCGGGTAAATGCGGTCCCCGAGGGGCGGCGGGGCGGTGTCGCTGCCTCGGGTCCTCCCCCGGCGCCCCCCGGCCGCCCCCCGCTGCCCCGCGGTGCTGCCGCCGCTGGGCCGGGGGCGAGGTGGCCGGGGGGCGGCCCGGAGGATGCTCACTTGGCCACGGCTGCTCCCCGAGGGCCGGGAGGGGAGGTGGGGGGGGGGGGGGGGCGGGGGGCTGCGGCCGCCGGGTCCCGTCTGCAGCCCCTTGGAGCCCTCCCGAGGCGAGCGCCTCCCTCCCTGAAGTTTGCCTGGGAGCCGCGCGTAACTTCGGCGCTCCTGGGGGCATCCCCTCGGCTCCTGGGACCCCTCTGGTGGAAGCCCCGCGCCCACGCCGAGACCCTGGGTTTTGTCCCCGCCCCTGCCCCACCTCCTGCTCGTCTTCGGCTGAAAAGAAAAGGCGAAAAGTCCCTTGCCGTTTCCTGTTTGCACCTCAGCTTTCTATTTCTTTGTTCCTCATCGCGTCTGCGTACGTGCATGCCTGCGTTTTCTCCCTTTTCTCCCAACTTACAGCTATCCTGTGAAGAAGTTGGATTATCAGCCAAGGGTGTTTCTTCTTTGGGAGATGTGATTTTTTTGTTTTCGTAGGAAGGATGCATAAATTCTGTGGCGGCATAGTGAACCTGGCAAAGGCGGGGAGGGGTCTTAACGCTTTGCATTTGCTTGTGCAAATGTGCTGCGGGGAGATGCATTCACCGCGGGTTTTTGTCCTTTGGTGTAAGCCCTTGCCTTAATTTGAGGAGGAGGAATAAAGAGGTTGTGAATGCCCAGGAGAAGAAGCTGGGACAACCCCAGCCTCCTTATTCCAGCCCCCCCCGCCCCCCGCCACCGCTTTGTCACCACGGCCCTCAGAAATAAAAGCAGAAGGTGTGTCCCTCTTCCCTGCTCCTTGTGCAGGCACAGCCGTGTGGGAGGGGGGCGTGGGCACAGCTGGACCCATCTGGGGGACAATGGCCCAGTGCCTCCCAGAGCAGCGGGTTGGTTGTGCCTCTCTGTGTGTACAATTATTGATGTGGTGCTTGCTTCCCTTGGTGTTAAAGGTTTTCATAACTTGCTGGTAACTTTCCCTGTTCTTCAGCTTGGGTGGAAGCCCAGTTTCTTCTGCGGTGCTGTGGTATCCACATACTTGCAAGATGTACAAACGTGTAAAATGTTTGGTTTGTAGGTGCACAAAAATACATGAGAGAATGTATCTGTGAGAGAGAATCAGCATTAACCCATGTTTCTTAGTACCTACTCCTTCCTGTCAAACTAGAGGTAGTTGCTAAAATGATTCAGAAATTAGTCACTAAGTAGAATCCATACATATTTGCATAAGAAGCCCCCTACATCTTATGCTACATTTAATCCGATGTGATTTAAAAGGTACTAAAGGGAGCTGATGCTTTAATATTAAATTAAAGAATATAGGTGTATTTAGTCATAGGTATGTATGTGTTTAACAGCACTTTAAGACGGAGCCATAATGTACTTGTGCCCAGACATTTAGCATTATGCCTACTTTGGTAAGACTTGTGCAGAACGGTGCTGCTCGCTTTGGCTGAGGATGTTGCAGTATGGTTTCTTTTCCCAGCCCATTGTCCCATCCCTTACCATTAGGAGGCAGAAAACAAAAGGCAAGTGTACTGCTACCATCTCCCACCGCTGTCGATGTTATGCTTGCCTTTCTCCCGAAGGAAGGGCTCACTGGAATGCTTAGTTATTTTTGACTGGCCACATGGGAAAACAATGGGATGTTTTCCATGGGATGTCTTACTTCCAGAAGTACCAGTAGCACAGAACTCTGAAGGCTCAAGGTGTCCCATTTTGGGGTTATTCGTGACACCGCAGGTAAATCCCAGGTGTTCTAAAATGTATTGTTGTGTGATTCCTGAGTATACAGTGATACACCTTAAATCAGCAGTGTTTTCACAGAAAAAATTGCAAGGACAATAATTGCAAGAGCGTGCCATTCTTCAACTAGTCAGTAATGCCCTTTTAAAGGTTACACAAGTAATGAAACGCATTATATGGAAGCAGCGTTTTTTAAACTGTGTTAACTTATTCTGATATGGAATATGCTTTTAAAACTTTAAATCAGTTATTTATATTTAATGAGCTGTATTCAGGAGAAGAGAGAGTCTTATTGTATTGGTCTGATTGGTCACCAAAGCAAGGTAATTCAGAGTCAGGGTTGAGACCGTCTGCCAGAAGTTGCCATCATTCTACAGCGGTTGTTTCATTAACATCCACCAGAGAGGATTTGCCGTGATTCTGGAAGACAAAAAGAAGCCCAAATTTATTGTACAACTTTTTACACAGTGAAGAATTTTCTGGAGTAAATTGAGCTTTTTATGCATTAGTCTATTTAATATTATTTTAATTGAAAATTATATGAAACTACTAATAAGTAAAAAGGAGGAAAGCATGTTAGTGAACATGTTTGTATTCATACTAAAACTTTAACACAAAGTGCCTAGGACCTTATTTTGGCTCATGAGAACATAATTCAATATTATGTTACCATACCATACATGTATAGCTCACTGCACATGTTATTGTGAGTACATTTCAGATGCTGTGGTACTTCAGGTGTTGTCTACGTAATTTATTGTTACGTTGTGTCACCTACGTCTCTGTTAAAGTGTCTACTGGATAAGGTTTAAGGCAGCATAAACAGGAGACATCTCTGAAATACCTCCAGACTGTGCACTTTACCGGGATGTATTTTGGTAATTTTTCTCTAGGTGTAAACATTTTATCTCACTGCAGGAAAATATATCCACAGCCATTATGGAAAATTTTAATGAACAGAAAAATAAAGGATAGCAACAACAACAACAATAATAATAATAATAATACTTACATTCTAATTATTGAATTTAGAGCATTCAGCATCATTCTCCCATCCATTAAGTTAGTGTGATTAGGAAAATTTGCATACACATCTTGTACGTACAGAATTGCTTATAGTGGTAGGTTTTTCAGTAGGTGGCACTCTTACCTATGAGTCAGCACAGTGTCAGTGCTGCAGCTTGTTGGCATAGTGGGGATGAGGGAGGGAGAGTACTGCAAGTGATGCTGGGCTGTTTTTGATGAAGTGTAAAATACTGGTTTATTAGTTACAGGGGCTTTTGCAGTCATAGCAGTTTTTTACAAATGACCACCTGTTACAAGTTTTGCCAAGTTAGCTTAATTAATGTCCCACTGAAGGATAGTTGAGGTTTGGTCTGCTAAATTTGCTAAATACTAATACTTAGTACAGATATGTACTGCAGTAATGTAGCTGCAGCTCCCATTAAGGCCTAGGATCCAATTGTTTTATGAACTTAAGGCCACATGAAAACAGCAATTCCATAGATGGCTTACAGTCTCACGTCTTTTATCTTACATTTTATTGTTGAATGGTTGGTGGTCAGAAGTTCTATTTGCAAGCAAAGTGAAGTTTTTATTATTGATGGTATTTGAGACACTGCTTATTTAACAGATAAAGAGATTTCTGTGTATTATTGAGATACATAGTCCTTCTCAAATACAAGACATTGTACATGGTAGAATGTTACATCTAGTGTATTTGATATATTTATATACAAAACATTTTATATAACTATACATAATAGCTGTTTTTGAACTCAGCTAAATGTTGCCTGAATGGAAACAGTGTGGAAGATAATGAAAATATATGGAGATAAAAAGAAATTTTAGACCTTAACGTCGTGTGGTGTTTTAGAGTCTCTGTTACATCCGTGTGACCCTATTGCTGAATGTCTTGTAACTGGTAACATTTTTGCTACTCCATCAGATGTTCAGTGGTCATCAGTCACAGCTTGCTACATTTTTTATTTTTTAAAGTAACTAGCAAAATTTACGGGTTTGATGAGATTGGTGAAGAGAAGATTAAGACAATTGAGGTTGTTTGGTTATGTGCATTCAAAAGTTTCATGGCATCATAGGGTAATTTTGTGGGTTTTATGTCATTAAACTCCAGAATCCCATGCATTAAAGTCCCTTAGTATCAACAGAAGGGAAAGGGAGACTGCTTGGCAATTGTTGTATATAACACGACTGATTGCTGGGGGAAGGATTGAAAGTTAACACTTAATTCTTAGTTTAACACTGGAAATTTGGAATGCAGAAGTGCAGAATCTGCTCTGCATACATGCTGAAATTCAGTCCAGTTTCACAATTTGGAGCTTATACATAGTTTTTGTTTTTGTTTTTCTTCAGGTCTGTTTTTTTACAAATAAAAACATATTAAAGCTCTTAAATTGCATATACAAATATTAGTTAAAGATGTCCCATAGATTTCTTGTAGGTACAGCTTATTTGCTCTAGCAAGCAGAATGTGCAAGAAGGGGAGATAATTGCTTCTTTTTGTTGTGCATAAATGAAAATATCACTGGTGGTTGTGAAGTAAATTACTTAAAACCAAAGTTAATCTTAATGTAACTGTGTTTTATCTGTATTGCATTGCAGAGATGGTGAGCTGAGTTTGAGTAGATCAATGATCAATAGCTCTGATAAGATAATCCGAAAGGGTGGCTCTGCTATCTTCCAGCATTCTGTAGAAGGTTGGAAAATCAATTCTTCTTTGGTACTGGAGATAAGGTAAGTTTCTTAAATAACACACAGCTCATTTTGTATTACTGTTGCCTATAATTTGTGTGGTCTAGAAAACAGTCATTTGATTTACTGTTGGAGGTGGATGTTTTATAACTGTACTTACTTAGGGTGCAATGTTAAATGCAACTAGATGACAGTGGACTCCAAAGTAAAGTCATTCTTTATACGAGTGAATAAAATGTTTTCATCTGACTGTGTCAGTCAGACCTTGAGGACAGTGTCTACATTATGTGTGCTCTTTTGCAGTTAGTGGTGAGAAACTGGCACTTTTAGGACGTGATTTTCTCTCATCCTAAAATAGGGCAGATGGGAGTGGTCTGAAAGTACCTATTTTTCTTCCCTAAAAGAGAGCTTAGGTAGATGACTTAGATGTAGGAGTCAGAGCTCGGACATCAGGTGCTGTGAATTCAGCCCCATGTGCAGCTGGTCTAAGTCACAAGGTCAGACACTGGCAACACCAACATCTCATGCAGTTTTCTTTTTCTTGGAGTCAAAGAGGCAAGAAAGAGCCTTTGGCTTATGCTGAGGGTAGGAACACAGTAGAAGAATTAGAGTGGTAGTTCTGATGTGTCGTAATAGAGTGGGTCTATCCATGTTGCGGCCTGAGGGGAGAGAAAGCAGAAGCCTCCTAGTGTTGTCATCATAGCTTCCTTGTCTTGATCAGTAAGGTGGCCAGTGGGAGAAGTGTGGGGCAGGGGTCAGCAGTGTGAAGGGCTAGGAGTGAGACATGATAGAAAAGAGACATTTTTAGTTCCAATTGGTTAGCAGAGTAGACTTGATTTTGGAATATTAGGATGCTGAATAGGAATTTGATCTAATTAAGATGTAGTTTCTATGTCTTTTCTCTTTCTACTCTTTTATTTTTTATTTTTTATTTTTTATTTTTTATTTTTTATTTTTTATTTTAATTAATGATGTCTTAGCCAAACCCTTAAGCAGGCAGTGTTTCCATTTACAAAAGCAGGGCTTCTCTGAATGAAGAACTTGAAGTTTTTGGTTTTTTTTATGACTACTGTTTATGTTCTAATTCTAAAACAGGTAGAACATATGGTTAGCACAGAAATTACTAATGTGCAAAGGGGTAGTAAAAAGAGCAAGTGGAATACTTGTCACCCCATTCTGGAAGTCTTGTACTATGGTGGAAGAAGTGCATCCCCACTGTGACAGCAGAGGAACAGCGTCAGGGATGAAAAAAGTAAGGTGAATAGGCACTGAATTTTGCTCCTCTTGGTACTCTGGAGCCTGTAGCTGTGCCTCAGCTGTCTGTCAAGAGCTCCATGGTGCCCTGTGGTGTCTATCCCCTGGACTAAGGGACCCTTGGACACCCCACTGCTTCCCAGGCGCTTGGGGTTCCTACTGGTGGGGTTCCTGGCAGTCACCCTAAAATGCAGCTGAAGTACACTCCCAGGCCTCAGGAGTTTTTCCCAAGAACGTCTGGTTGGTGTAACCTGTATTGGTCGTGAGGTAATGGTTAAGTTCTGCTCCAAAGGTAGCCTGGGAAAGATATGCACGTTTCATATACCAATAACAATATTTAAAAATTATATGCATGTAACTGACAGTTTAAGTTGGAGAAATAGTGAGAACTTCAGAAGAACACTGTTGAAATTTCAAATCATATGTTATAGTTCTGACAATTAGAGGAAAATAGCACACTGGTTTACTTTTGAAGTAAACTGATCTGGAATCCACTGAGAGACTGTAAGTAGAAACAGATAATAATTCTTCTCAGTCATTCCTTTTTTTTTTTTTAAAAAAAGTATCTTATTTCAGAACCATTTAAAACAAATACACCTTGCTGCTCAAGGCAAACAAACAAGTAAAAATAATACAACAGATTATGGATTAAAATTAAGAGAGAAAATGAAGCTTTGGTTATGCTCATTTTTCACCTGTTTTGGAAGCAAAATATATTACTCAGAAAAAGGGGCAAAACAGTGGAGAGCAACTTAGATTTTATTTTATTTTTTCAAGCCTGTACCTACGTGAGTATCATCTCAGTCTACCAAAAACATGAGTTTCAAAATCAATATTTTTTTCCTTCCTGTTGGAGGGTGGGAAAGTTCTTTTGTTTTATAAATAATTAATGTATTGTGAAGAAGCCTATGATGTGATTACATGGTGTTTTTAAAAAATGGTACAGTGAAGGGTGCTTTTTGTCTCAGTAGTTCAGAGAAGAAAAACATATATCCTGAACATTGGTTTAAGCAGCAAAGGTTCCATCAGTTTAAAGATGTTTCTCAGTAACAAGAGAGCATAAAGCTTTAGTTATTTAGAGATGCTGCTAGTCTCATTTTGAGATGAAATAATGATCGTCATTAATGGGGCAGAGAGCCTGTGTTTCTACTGAACCAGTAAAAGATTTTAGATTAATGTGAGTTAGGGACAAAATTTGGAATACAGTGTATGAATGGAATCAGGGCTACCAACCAGTCCTGTTTTCTTTGCTAACTTATGTAGCATATTCAGTTATGGTATTCATCTGTGAGGGAGGGAACTTTTGGCGTGATTTCACTTGAGGAACCCCTTCCTTGTGAAATATGTTCCATTCTAAATGCTGACTAAACAATGTTCATTCTTCTTTCACTTTAACAGGAGATTTGCTATATACCTTTCTTCCCTGTCTCAGCAGTGAGAAACATCTTAGCTGTAAATATTTTTATACTTACAGACCTATCAGGACTAACTTCAAATGTAGCGAGCAATCTCCTAGAGTGCTCTCATGGTTCAACTAACTGTTCTGCCCTCCAAAGTACATTGCATGCACTGTGTAGACCATGAAGATGATTCACATTCTATTATAGCAACTGTTAACGTGAGCAGTGATAGTCTTGTGGTGTGAGGTTCGCCTTAGCAAGTAATGGTAGGAGAGAAACTTTTTTTTTTAAAAAAAAAGCTAGCATCTTTTGAATAATGTATAAAGAGTTATCACTTCTTAGCAGTGGAGACATAATTTGTGAAACTATTAGTATGTAACCTAAAGACATTTCATAAAACTTGTAATCACCTGTAGATTGCAGCCACTTTATGTCTTATATCAGCTTGACACCCACAACAACTATTTTAAAACATGGAAAATATTTGTTAGTGAGTTTTGCTTTGTGCAAGGACCGTTCCTTAATGGTATGTCTGGACATAGTTGTCTGATAGCGGGAATGTTAGACTTTGTTATTATTCTGTGGTGTTTTCCCTGTTGACCATGGGCTCTGTTTTTTGCTCAGGTTAGTGACCAGTTTCTGTCAACAGCAAAGATCCTATGAATTCTTGTCCAGGTCAGACGCAGTGAGAGTCAGTGAGAGAAAAAGCTTCGTTTATCAGGACCCTACGGGAGCATGACAAGGCTCCCCTGAGTTTCTAATGCCGCAGGATGTTTCTGGGACTTTGCAGCCAGAAGAGACTGGGGAGTGTAGCAGCTGTTTTGGGAGGGCAGCAGCCCATTTTTGAGATGCTAACCAAGCATTAGAAGAAAATGCTAGGCTTTCTGTGATTGAGATGGGAATGGTGGGTATCATCAATTACTAGAGACTGTAGCAAAGTTGCTGCTTTGCCAGTCATGATTGCTCTAGTGGGAGAGTGATTTTTCCACCTGATGTTACCTTCTGACTGCTGACAACCTTTTTGAAAAATAATTAGTAATTCCTGTGCCTAAGGGAAAAAGACTGCTTGCTCTGCCTCCTTTCTGTCAGAATGATTTCAGGCATGTGGAAGAGAGAGAACCCACCTTCTGCAAGATTTTATGTCGTAAGTCCTTCCTACTTTCTGTAGTAATGTGAAGGTTTTCCTTTTACAGAAATTGGGAAATTTCTGTGGCATTAGGGGTTGTGCTTTCAAAGGGGAGAGATGTGTCTGAGATGGTAAGAATCTACCTGAGGAAGCCTACCGAATAGGACTGATGCTAGCACATCTGTGAGCTGTGTGAACTGAACTACAGTTTGAGGTTTCAGTGCTCGACTTTCTTCTTCCACTTATTTTTGATTAAATGTGGGAATATGTTTGTGTTGGAAGGAACAGATAGATATTTTGAATTGCAGGAAAGCAAAATGAAAAACCAATGCTTAGGGTGTATTCATCGCTTTGCAATGTGAGAGAGAACTTGATGAGTGGAAATTTCCTGTCAGAAATGTGTGAGAACTTGTAAGATGCAAACAGTGTAACTTAAAAAAAAAAAAAAAAAAAAGCAAACAAACAAAAAACACAAGAAAAAGCACATGTGACTTCCCCCTTAGAAGGGTTTTGATTATTATCATTGTTTATCTTTCAAGTGAATAGGAAACAGCAATGATAAGTTGCTGAAGTGCAAGCAGTAAAGACTGAACTGGCAATGGAGCAGTGAAATTGCTTGAAGCATTTGGATGAACATTTTAGGGCCAGCTGTGCTGTTTCCTTCAGATCCTCTGCATCTCTAAGATGTGCAAACTGGGGCTTTCCAATCTGGTTTAGTCACAATAACCTTAACGTTTTTTTCCTCCTCAGTTCCTTACGTCAACTGAAAATTCAGTGTTTTCTGTCAGTTGGGGTGGTTAACTCCATCGACTCCTTTCTTCTGACTCCAGCTTCCTTTGACTCATTAAAAGCTGACATATGGCTGGTCTTCACATGGTAAGCAGCAGTAGTGTCATGCTGTGTTTAAGAGACCACTTTTCTTTTTGCTGGAAATCACTGAAGATTTGTAGCTTGATTAGTACATGCTTCAGCTACGGAAGTGACCTTTCTGGTCAAGGGAGAGCCTGGGTACCCTAAAGGGCATGAGGAACTGAGATGGAGTCAGACAGCAACTGCCCGTAATACATCACTTCTGGTGGTGTGGTCCTCCAGGGGCTGGTGATTGCCAAGAACATTTCTCTGGTTACTTGCAGTTATGCATGTTTTTTAACAAACCCAAACCTTTGAAAATTTTCAAAGTTAAATGGAAGGAAAAGTCTGCAGTGACTTCAGTGAGACATGGGAATGTCCTGAGGATTTTGTATGGTTTGTTGTACCAAAATAAATAAATAAAATAAAATAAAATGAAATCAAAAGAGCCCAAAAAATCTAAAACTTGAAAAGCCTAGGTTCAATTTAAGAGAGATATGAAATCAGCACTTTAACAGACTAGTTCCTATCAAAATGATCAAAACAATATTTAGAAATTGAAATAATTATTTATGGTTAGTTGCCTTACAAAGCAAATAAAATCATTTGGATATATGTAATTTTTTTAGTTAGCATGTGAAAAATCTTCCATGCAGTTGCATGAAGAGCATATTCAAGAATCAGAGCTGCGCTGTTAAAGCTGGTTAAAACTCCTAACTGTTCTTAGTTTGTTAGGGGGCTCATTGTGATCAGTATGCATTCAGAGAGCATAAAAAGGATGTCCGGGACAGGAAAGATAATTAATCAAACTGAACTATTCATTTTTTCCTTTTACAAATACAGTTTGGCTTTATGTATCCGTTTCATTTTCAGTGCTGAAGGCAAGCAGAGAGTTGGAGAGCACTGCTCCTTTGGCACAGGATTATTTTTAGTGTTCTTGAATAAAAACAACAAAACAAGAAAGAACTCTGCAGTAACACAAAGTCACAGCCTGCCCTTGTAGATTGCTCCAGCTCCTGTTTGCCTCCTGAGGCGACAGGGGGTCTGCAAGTGCACCTGAGTATGTTCTGGCCAAGGAGGCTTGTGTAATTCTCTTTAGCCTAACTGAAAGGGAGTTCTAAGAAAACGTGTTCAAGGGAAGCAGCATTTCATTGGCAAAAAAGTATACTTTACTTAGGTCATAGTTCTCGGTGATATCAATGGCTGAGAGCCACCTTCTGCCCTCCATCTGGGGAATGTGAAGCAACATCAGGACTTGCAAGGGTTAGAGTAGAATCTTTGGAAAACCAAGTTGTTTAAAAGGCCTGAGTAAATCAGTTGGAGAAAGTCTGCAGGACAGCAATGAGAAGGGTCAAAGACCTTAAACAAATACCTGTCCTTGAAAAGAAGTGTTTTTTTTGTTTTGTTTTGTTTTGTTTTTAAGTTAGGTGGCTTCCAAGCCTCAGTTAAATGAAGGCTGTTACCAATAGTAATGAAAAATCATCTGTCACGTACAAAGTGAAAGGAAAAAGACCAGCTGCAGTTGTTGCAAGAAAGCACTAGGAATATTGTGCTCCAATAAGGATAGGGAAGCTGTGAAATAGGTACCATGGAGAGTTTGCTGAGTCTCCACCACTGGAGAGGCTGTTAGGAGTATGTTAGGTAAACATGGGCAGGCCTGATGTTGATAAATGCGTATCTTCAGAAGGGCAGGGTGTGGCCTAGGTAGTTGTTCAGTCCTTCTCTGTTTCCATAATGTGGTGGGTAGTGAGCTAACCTGGCTTCCTGGATGCTGAGGTTGCTGGTCAGGGGCTTCCCCAAATGGCTGGAACTCCTGGCCAGACAAGCTCTGGTGCTCCAGCATCAAGGCATTCCGGAACTGCCTTGTACAGAAGGAAAGATTTTCCCAGGAAAAGTGGAGATGGAGTTGTGGCCTATATGGGCTCGTACTGAGAGGTTGTATGTCATTGCTCTTGAAAACTGCTTGGAAATTTATTTGCAATCCTAGAAGCTAAATGTTTCAGTGATTCTTTTTTTTTTTTCTTTTTCTGTTAACCACGCAGTTTGGAGGCAAATGAACGTGAGGCAGCCATTGCCTCGTGTAGTTCAAAGAATACAAAATCAAGCTAGAAAAATGCATGTAGGTAGAATAATGTCACCACTTTGACCCAGAATAATACACTTTATATTGTTTGGAAAGCTATTTGAAGAAAGTGCTGTTAACATGTACTTTATTGGATAACCAGGAGTTGTATTTGGTATTTAAATATTATGAACATCTGGTTTTGGTCATGAAAGAAAAATCCCAGGCCAACCACAGGTTGTGACACCATGTTTCTGTGAGTCATGTAAACATGTTGCAAACAGCTGCTGGGCTCCAGATAAGCATGAGCCACATCTGCCTCACCTGCCCACAAAGGGCTCAGGCCACGCCCCAGGTATTGTTTTATTCATCAAAATAAAACTTTAAGGCTACCTTGGATAAAAGTTTCTTTACACGTTCTAGCTTAAGGTTGCAGAAACTCCATCTATTTAACGCTTTTTCTTCAAGGTTCACTAAAAATCATGCTGTTTTTTTCCTTCCTCTAATTGAGCTTGCTTTTGAATTTTATGCGCAGCAGGATGTAAATTAGCACTTATTTTAAGTTATTTTGTTATATCCATTTAATCAGAATAACCGTGTTGTGCTAATTTCAGGGTTCTGTGCCCTGGAACAGAATAGATGTTTAAACATGTTTTTATTATTAACCATAAGAAAGACTGATTGAAACACCCATGTATGTTTCATACTTTTAGGTTTTATTATATCCCTTAGTTTATTTTTTTCTCTCAACATTTATGTGAAAATGGGAAGTACTGCTATCTCCATGGTACAGATGAGTCAGTAGCACAGAGGAACTTAAAAACAATAACACGAACATCTGCATTTATAATCATATTTCTTTTAGTATTAAAAGATACTTGGATACAGCCAGGTAATGACAAATTTTAATCCTAGCATTGTTACACATCTCTTATTGACACTGTTTCTTATGTACACTATAAAATCTGTGCACTCAATTGAATGTGCTAATGACAAATTCAGGTTAAAAATATAGGAGATGATACTGAGATTCAGTGACTTTTGCCCACCTCAAAATCTTACTGAAAAAGAAATTCATTAGACATTTTGGAAATTGCAGCCCTGTTTAATGAGTGCTAATTAATAATTCTAATCACTTACAATACTCTCAGATCGGGCAAGTCATTCTTTCTTACTTTTTTTTTTTCATTTTTTTTTAATGTAGTCATTTCTGTACCTGTTGCAGAGTACCCACAAAATGAACTTATCAAACCCATGGGGATTTTAAGTCCATTAAACTTACAGGCTGAAGTGAAGTCATTATCTTGCTTTACAGAATACCTTGCCTGGCCTTTTACACTGTTTGCTAAAAGTTTTTGGTACTTGTGATTTTAATATTCTCCACCCTTCTCCATTATTCTGAGTCCCTTGTATGCCTCAGTGAAAGCTGTCTTTGCTCTGATGCTGCTTCATTCATACATGACAGCTGTAAAAGACAGCTCAGGCCATTCTTTTTTTTTTTTTCTCCCCCTTGTCCTCATGTAGGAAATGAGAGGAAACACTTAAAAAAATATATTTTTATCGTGTTTCACTTCCCCTATGGCTTTTAAGGTCAATTCCAGAGTGAGTGCTTTGTGGAACTGCAAGGGTTAGACTTACTCTTCCCTCGTAAGGCAGTGACACAAGAGCTGGCTGGTGGGCATGGTGTGTACCTATAGTTCATCCCTTTTCACGTGAAATTATTTCCCCTTTATGTCTCTCAGTGGGTGTTGCAACTGCTGGAGTGGCATCTCTAGTTATCTTTTCCTGTTTTGATCTGCTGTAAGGAAGTTCTGCTCTAAAAATTGATTACGTAAAAATAGCATTGTGTTACTCAACAGATTTTCTATTCTAAATCCCATTTTACCTGCTGACAGCAATGGAAAGTGTAAAGTTACTGCTCTTTTTCTTGTCTTGTTAGTGTTGCAGAGACAAAAATTTCTATTTGTATTAACACAGGGTGATACCCTGCCTGAGTTCAACATGACCTGTCTGTTCCATATGTGTAGTGGACTTGTGTGCGCTTAAGATCAGGTGTGATGCTCATGCCTGCTCACAAACGTTCGTGCTTTGCAGAGCAGAGGTGGGCACAAGTGCATCAGGCTGTGCTCATTTGCAGTCCTGAGCTAACAGTGGCTCCTGCAGCTCTGGCCTGGGGTCTTTCACAGAATTTTATCCCAGGGATAGACACATACTGCAGCCTGCAGGAGACTGCCAGTGCAGGTATCAGTCCATAAGTAGCTGCAGTCATTAAAAGAGTCTTTCTGAACTGGTGTACTTAAAGTGCTTCAGCTTTTACCACCCCGTAAGCAGGTACAAATTACCATGATTTAACTTCCTCAGCTGACATTTAAGTATGCAAACTTCACCTGTTTGCTGTGCACTGGGACTATACAAATCCTTAATTATAGTGCACTTGATCTCTGGTAGCTTGTTAAACCCTGTTATCTTGATCATGTGTGTATGAACCCTGTTAATAGTTTAAACATTTAATGGCAGAGAAGCAAGCTAGAGGATTGAGCTAAACTGATTTAAAGCAATGACTGAGTTCCCAAGAAGTGTTTCTATGAGTTCAGGTAACAGCGTGACTAGACCTTCAGCTGCAGTAGTTTAATTTGCAGTGTGTTTTTAAGCTGATTTTGCTTAAATCAGTGTAAAAGACAGTAGGTGTTCTTATTTCAAGTTAATTAGAATAACTCTGGCTGAACTTCAGTTAATTAGTAGTAAGTTTATGTTAAACTCAGTGTGTTGCTCTTATAGTGTAATAATGAACTATAAGAAAGCAGGGCCAGTACTGAACCAAGCAGATTTGAGAGACATGGGATTACAGTGGAACATTTATTTCCAAAATCATAAATACATCATATTTTTAACTGTCATGTTTCTATGAAAACAAACTGCTGTAGTCTTTTTGGAAATAGGTGAATATTCCAAAGGTTTGTAAAACATTAAAATAGTATATACTGTCTAATTTTTTAAAGTCATCTTCCCTTGGTCTCCCAGTGCTTTCATCTCTATGGAGGGATTGACATTTTTCACTGCAGTATTTACACGTGATGTTGTAACCAAGATTTTAATTCTGGAACAACTTTTCTCTAACTCCATTCTAGAACATGGGATGTGACCTTAGTCTGTCTGATGCTACCTTCTGCATTGTGTTATATACTCTGTACAGTCTTTGTTACTATTAGATTAACAGTGAATTCTGGGTCTTACCTGTGCATTTTTTTTTTTGTCAACCCAGAAAGAGTATACTTCGATTCTTGGATGCTGAAAGAGATGTCTCAGTGGTCAAAAGCAGCTTCAAGCCTGGAGATGTAATCCATTATGTACTGGACAGACGTCGCACCCTAAACATTTCTCAGAATTTGCACAGCCTTCTCCCTGAGGTTTCCCCAATGAAGAATCGCCGATTTAAAAGCTGTGCAGTTGTTGGAAATTCTGGCATCCTTCTGGACAGTGGGTGTGGAAAAGAGATTGATAGCCATGACTTTGTAATAAGGTGAGTTTTCTTCAGCTTTTGATGATGCAACCTGCTCTGTTTCTTGGTCAAAATCTGGGAGAAATGCTTTAACTTCAGATACACATTATCTGAAAGTACTGAGAAATTAATGTGAAACTGTATCCTTCACTGTGGGATTCCCCAAATTTGAATATATTCCTGTATTTTTTACAAAAGGATTATTTTTACAGTGAAAGTAAAACAAGAGGCACACTTGGCTAGAGGAGAGAGATTCATGCTACTTATTTTTGCTGCTTGTTGTTTTTTTATTACAAACAAAATAATCATTCTTATGGAAGCCATGGTGAAAGAAATGCAAAATGTTCTCTTTATCAAAAAAAAAATATATTTCTTAGGTAATTGAGATGGTTTAGTAAATTACTACATTACCACTGTGCATCATTGGGTAAAATTTCAGTGTTATGTATTGATGCTGACCAGACGGCTGCCATTAAGGTAACTGGAAGCCACACATGTAAGTCTTTTTATGTTGCTCTAGAAATGTAAGTTTGGGCAAAAAATGTAGATATGCTTCACTTTTTATTCATTCATCTGTCAAGTTTGGACAATGGAATACCAGTGGACTTCACATGTAAATAAGAAATGAATAGGAGTAACTGGTTTCAGTTAGAGGAAGTTAGGCAAAAGATAGGTCCCCTTGATTTTAGAGCAGAAGTTTCCATTTGTTTGCTATGAGAAGGGTGGAAGGGCAGTGTTAGAATACAATACAGAAAAGTAACCTGTGATAACAACAACTTCTCACAAGAAGGAAAGATGGTAGCAAAAAAAAATATATATATATATCAAAAGGATATGGAAAAGAAAAATTACAGATTTTCACTACTTAAATCAAAATAGGTTATTCACTTGAAAATTGTATTTGATTTGAAAAGTATACTAGCAAATGGCCACTGAAACAATAGCAAGCCACTCTTTCATTTTTTAAATTTTTTTTGCTTGTACAGAACTGGTCTTTCAAATTAGCACCATTATTGCAGAAGGAATCCACAAATATATACTACATTTTTGAATAGCTTTTACCCTGTGGCATGGTTATGTACTTTCTTATAGGTTAAATGTAATTCATTTAACAGAACTTCAGAGAAGTTAACACACTTGATTTTGTAGAGGAAAATTTCTTTGAGAAGGCAAACTCAGGAATGCCATTCAGAAAGTATCAATTCAGTATCAATTCAAGTATGTTCTTTTACCTAAATCATGAGTTAAATTTCATTGAAGTTAGATGCACATTCTTCCCCAAGTTTAACTAGACATGAAGCTAGGTGGTGATATCTTGGGAGATTTTAATTAATTTAAACCATATGGTGTAAAGGTAAGATTCTCTAAGATCTGTGTATGAATACCGAAACTTAATAGGAACATCAGAAAGTTACACTTGCAGGTCACGTTTTTAGACTTGAAAGATAAAGCATTTGGTGTGTGAGTAGGTAAAGCAATCAGTATAAGAAGTAGAGAGTCTTGAGGATAATAGCACATCTTTGATACTGCAGTCTGTAGACAGTTTTAATACAGTTAAGGTTTTGGATTTACAAATAATACTTTGAACATCACAAAGTTCATCAATTCACCATGGTTAATCTATATAATTATTTATGTATATTTGGGTGGTATATGGCTTAACTGTTCAAAGTAAATAGCAAGAAATTTATTTGTATTCCAACTTGAAGAGAAAGGCAAAGCATCCTTCAAAGTTATAGTTTCCTGTATTCCTCTTCTGTTCAGAAAAAAAGTCGTATGCTTCATATGAAACCAAATGATCTAATAGTGCCAGTGCCCTTTATAACCATTTACCTTTGGCTGTTAGGATTCTGGTATTAAATTGTAGCATGGCACACAGTTGCTTTTTTTGCTTTCAGCTGATTTTTCTAGAATTAAAATGCAGTTATTCTACTCACCACCTGACATTGTTCTGAAAAACAGTTAGTGTACGTATACAGAAAATCATGAGTGCAGCCAGGTGTGTAGAACGATAATCAACATTTATATAGAACCTCATGATGCTGACTACATTATGCCTAAGTGCAATGAAAAGTATGCTATGCTATTTTGGTTAAAAATATAGTCCAGATGATTTTGATAGTATTTTATGTTCTTCTCTAATGAAATCTGAAACAGAAGTACATGTGTTTGAAGGAGAGTTTCTTCTTAGAACAGGACCTCTAATGCTAGATCCATTGATTTCATGATTAAACTGATGTTGAAGGTCTGTGATATTGAAAAGGACATGGTAGACATCCAGCAGTAGTTGCATTAAGGTACAATAAACCCCAATATCCTAAATTTTAATGTTTCTATAAAGATGATATGAAGATGTTAGTAATAAATAATCAAGACAGAGAATATATTCTTTTCCAAGAGTACAGAAGGTAGTCAGTACATAGCGTTTTGCCAGATGCTATCAGGCTTAAATTAGTGTCTTGAAAGTCATCCAAAGTTGCTAATAACTGGCCATCTTTCTTTGAGACGTTCCAACTTTCTGTTTAACAATGCTTCTCAAAGAACAGTGATGCAACGAAGACACAAGATAATTAGAATACTTCAAGAAGAAGATTTAAAAATAGACATCTAAACTAGAGGCAAATAATAAGCATGCTTGCAATCCAACAAATTTGACAAGTAAAACAATGCAAGTCTTCTTTAGATATCTCTGAAAGTGCATAAATAAGTCATTTTTGCAAGTGAGGTAATATCTTGTCAACATAAGCAGATTTACTATATTTACTGAAGATTTTAAAGTGGCCTTTTTTTAGTCACTTGGTCACATAGTGTTTTATTTTGTTCTCATGGCATCAGAAATCAAGAGTCTAGGGACATGTCTTCTGACAGGATAAAATGGATTAGTTCCACAAGTTTAGTAAAGTCATGCTTGTTTTGACAGTAGAAAATGTGAACCATCAAGTTAAAATAGGAAACAGACTCTTTGCTGTAAAAAAAAAAAAAAAAAAAAAAAAAAAAAAAAAGCGATGACTATAAACTACTTTCTTGTTTCTCATAACTATTTCCTTTTACTGTTTTTTTTATGATTTTGATACGTTGATACTATACCCAGAAAAAGTTCTGAAGCATTCTAAAATCTGACTCCATAAAGTAAATTAGAATGAAAATATAAGATAATTAACCTGACTACACTCAAAATGTATGAATGACACCGTTCTTTTGCAGCAGCTGTTTTTCACATGGTGGTGTTTTCAGCTGCTTCGTTTCAGCAGCTTCTTCTTTAGCTGTTGGGTCAGATATATAGTGCTCGTTCTATCTGAGATTTAGACAAGATAAGACTTACTCTCCCATCGTCTCCACTTTCTCATGCCGGAACTCTCAAGCCAGGGCTCTGCCATCTGTGTTACCTATTACAGAACAGATGAGCTAGTTATAGTAAGTGGTACATTTTGAAATGCAGTAGTTAAGTAGAACTTTCTGAAAAAGAAAATTCTTTTAGATATGTGATGTAAAACAATAATACTGAACATTGCCAAGTAATAATTTTCAGATTATTGGAACTACTTCTAACAGCCAAGAAGCACCATAATAAATTCAGAAATTCAGTTCAGCTTTTGGTACTGATTCAAATGATGCCAAAGATCAGAGGAAACACATTCTCCCTGCCTCCCTGCTCCTTCCCTTATCTCCACTTTCCTTCCCTCCTTTTTTTTTTTTTTTTTTTTTTAATTTGGTGTTCATGACAGGAACTTTTCAAAGGCACACACGAGATAGAGTTACAGAGGTTTTTTTTTTACTTAAGAAGGAAAAAGGGTAAATAAGTAGTGGAATCCTGTGTTTTTGCTCATTATGACACTACTTCTGGAAAAGTCCTTTTCATTTTAGTTAGCCTATGTGGAGAACACACCTGAAATATCTAACACATGTGGACTGAAGTTGCTTGACTGCTGTAGAGCTGCTTTGACAAGGAACAGCCCTGAGAAGATATTAGTATTTAATTGCTTCCTAATATGTTTGTTGTTTGATCCTGTGCACGGAGGAAGATAATCTGTCCCACTTCCTTCCTGATGTCTTCTTTTTGTGAGCGAGCAATTGTGATGTGAGCAGCCACAGTTAGCAGCTCTGTTCAAGAAGAAAAATGAAGAAAGAAAAAGAAGAAAAGGACAGACCTGCTAACTGTACTGCGAGATGTGGTTTTTCATTTCAGGAGAATAGCTTAAATTTCTCTACATCTCTGCTAATCTTAATATGTAACTGAAGAGTGGTAGTACCTTCTTTTTTTCTGTGTTGTTCCTTAAATTGATAGGAAAAAAACAGTTGTAAATTTGTCAGAAGCATAAGAGTGAGGGTATTAATTTAGTTTCATTCTGAAACTAATTTGTTGTTGTTGTTGTTACACGTAAGTAACAGCTTTTATATCCAAATATTTATTTAATATTCCTTACTTGGAGCATTACCATTGTGCCAGCAGAGTCAGATACACAAAGAAAGCAGATCTGTTGAAAGAGAAGTTGCCAGTTAAACAGACTTACTTCAGAACATAACTCTTCCCTGAAAAATATCCTTTGAATGTGTCATTACTATCTCATCAGACTGTTTTCAGCTCTTAAATGTGTCAGCTCCTTTTTGCCCTCTCTCGTTTCCTTCTTTAGCATCAAAGTGCTAAACAAATATGACCTTCAAATGTTCTTACTCAAGTGATTTAAGTGGCATCGCATAGACATGAGTAGCCTCTACTTCAGGAGAACCTTGGAGTAGGCCTAAATTCTGTGGCCATAACTTCTCTTTTTGGCTTCACCTCATGATGACTTCTACTGCTAGAAGAGGTTGTGCATTACTGTTGCTCCAGGAAGCCTGTTGTGGGGACAGAACACCAATGCAGAGACGTATTCTTATGAAGTCAGACATTTTGCTCTGTCAGCACATAGCACCTGTTGCTACCTACACTGTTGGACCACAATACTGGATACATTCTGTAATCACAGAATCATAGAATGGTTTGGGTTGGAAGGGACCTTAAAGATCATCCACTTCCAATCCCCTACCATGGGCAGGGACACCTCCCACCAGACCAGGTTGCTCAAAGCCCCATCCAACCGGCCCTTGAACACCTCCAGGGATAAGGCATCCACAGCTTCTTTGGGCAACGTGTTCTAGTGCCTCACCACGCTCTGAGTGAAGAATTTCCTCCTAACATCAAATTTAAATCTCCCCTCTTTCAGTTCAAAACTGTCCCCCTTGTCTTATTACTATACTCCCTGACAAAGATTCCCTCCCCAGCTTTCCTGTAGGCCCCCTTTAGGTTCTGGAAGGCCGCTGTAAGGTCTCCCCAGAGCCTTCTCCTCTCCAGGCTGAACAACCCCAACTCCCTCAGCTTGTCTTCACAGTAGAAGTGCTCCAGCCCTCTGATCATCCCTGTGAGCAACATTTTTTAATTTTTTTTTAAAGGAAGTTAACTATTAATTAGGTAATATAGGAGGTGGATCTAAGTTTAGAAGGGTAAGGGAACAGCAATAAGAAATTACTTCTATAAACCCATATACACTTGCTCATACATTATCCAAATGTCTCTTGAATGCTGACAGGCTTGGCACATCAACCACCACCTTAGGAAGCAATCTCATAGTGATCAATCTCATGGTGAAGAAGTTTTTCCGAATATTCAATCTGAACGTGCCCTGGTGCAGTTTTGTGCCATTCCCTTGTGTTCTATCATTATGAACATTTCCCACTTAGGTTTTGTCCTAAATCCCTCTCTCAGCTTTTCCTTTTGTCTCATTAGACCAATCTCTTAACACTTCTGTAGAAAAAGTGCTTAGAAGAAGTAAGGGAGCAATTAGTCATTATCTTAGTGCAAGGTAAAAACGATGTAGCTAGAGCTTCTGTTTATATATATATATATGTGTGTATGTATATGTATATAATATTATCCATTAGCCTGTTAATATTAAAGAATACACTTACAGTTAATTTTATGGGAAAACAAAATAACAACAACAATTAAAAAAAAAATGAACAAGAAAACCATTATTTTGCAAAATTGTTTTTTTCTGGGGCAAGCAGCATTTCATCATTTTCTCTGTAAACAGTCAATAGCTTGGGCTCAGAAGAAGGAGTTCTAGAAGCCATCATATAATGTGATGGATGTGCTCAATGCTCGTGTTTACAGCTATTTTTATAATTGCCCAAGTCAGGTCTTCAGTGCTACATGTGGCTATTAATTTCAACCTGTTCCTATGATCTCCGTATGAGTGACTTTGCAATAAGTTTGTTCTGCTTAGCTGTGACCTGTAGTCCCCTTTCTTGGGTTGGCTTAGGTGAAGGCAATGCTGAAGTATTTTTAGAATGAAAGGGTATGTATGTCATGGAAAATAATGGTATATTGCAGAAAATTGTGTTTTGGGGTCAAATTTTAAGCAGTATTGTAGTTTCAAAGTGTCAATAACACGGCATATGAGAAAGCGGAAACTCAGTAAATGACAGTCTTCTGTTTATACTTCCTGCTGGATTTGGTATAGCAATGACAACTTAATACTAATAAAAATAAAAAAAGGTTTTTTTTTATTCCGTACAAATTCCCAGGCACTTAATGGCAAAACTGTGCTGCAAAGCTCCCCTCACCTACTCATCACTCTTGTGGATATACTTGGTGTTCTGTGCCTTACCACAAATGAGCTGGAATTAAAGAATATAAGCAGGATACAATGCCGGTTTCAAAGCTGCTGAGTTAATAAACTTCTTAATTTACTTAATAGAAAATAAGTATATGTTTATGCGTGTCTACGTATAGGATTTTTTTTTTTTATGAAAGAGTCCTGGGAATTGACAGTGTGAGATTATTGATATCTACTAGCAACTTAAATAAAAATTGCCACAATTGTATGAAGCTATAGTATAGCATAAAGATATATTAGAGATAAAAGCTCAGAAACAGGTAACAAAAGCTATCAACATATACTCAGGTGTACAAGCAAATACACAATAGCCGGTGTTATTAGCCCTGAAACATTCCTTTCTATGAAATTTTCTAGCACTCAACTGGAAATATGTATAATCGGGTACTAGCAGTTTAGGGTGAGTGTTAAAGTTACACAAACTCTTGAATACATATGGAAACGCATCTGACGTAACAGTTCTGTTTACTCCCTACTGAAGTATTACTGGAACTAATATTTTCCAACTATGTAGATAAATATGAAGTAAATATTGAATTCTGATGCTTCTGATTTAATGAGCACTAGAATTATTCATTGAAGGAAGTAAACTCTAAGAAAATGAGGAGTGGCTTAATGAAAGTAATATTCTTATAACTTGGTCAACTACAACTGATATGGTAGTGTTTATTTTCTTAACGCAGCTAGAAATTACTGTAAAGCTTATCTTGTATTTGTGTTCTACTAAATTAACAATGTCAGCACTGGCAGGGTAACAGCAGCTAGTTAATACTTTGCAAACAGAGCCTTACAAAGTTCACATGTACTTTATTACCACACCATTTCAAACTTCAGTACTACTACAAATACACATTTGTATACCTGAATTTTTGAAAGATCAAATGCTAAGAGGTGCTCAGCATTTGGAATACAAAATGTCTTACCTGCCTTTAATACTATAATCAGGTATTAAATGTGAGACACTGAAGCTTGAAAAACATGGTGCATAAGATTTGAAAAAAAAAAAAGTTTTTAAACAACCCCATTGTTATAGAGTACATTTGCTCATTGCTTTCTAAAATTCTACCTGAAAAATCTGAATATACAGCATATTAAGGATTTATGCTGCTAGATACATTATGCTGTAAACCTTTCTAAAATACAGTAGTTGATATTAAACATTACGCTGTTGAAGCAGTAATGACATGCAGGGCGGGTAGACCTTGTGTTTGATAATTTCTTTTAGGCTCTAGCTGAAGTTACAGTGAAACACTGCTTTAAAACTGCATATGTTTTTAAACTGAAGAAAAAAAAAAGATTTAGGCACTAATTCTGTTGACAGGTAAGAAAAGAGCTGTCCAAAGAAATAAAGAATCATATTAGAACCTTATGGCATATGTTATTTGTGCACACTTCGAATATAATGCACAGCTTTTTAAACAAGGTTATGTTTGTACATAGGTTCTTCTCAAATTTGAACAAAGAGAGAGTTTTGCAATGTCAAGCTCTGTCTCATGTTTGTAAGTAATAAATGTTGTCATCTGCATATAACTGACTGTGCTCAAAAAAAATCCTGCTGGGCAAGAATCCTTTCTATGGTGAACAGTGCATCCTCAGAAGAGATATTTTAAAGAGCAACAGTAATTCGTTGAATTTCATGGGTTGATTTTAAGTTTTCTGTCTGATTATTTTTAGATTTTATGCAACACAAAACTTTTGAGAACTCTAGATTAAAAGTTCACATGTTAATGTTTTCGCAACAATTTTCAAAGCTAGTAAAAAATTTTGTTTTGTTTTGTGTGTGTGTGTGCCCTAACAACCATTTTCTAAAAGACATTACTCTTAGCAGCCTGTAATACATGCAGAGTGTTTGTGGAACAGATATTTAAAAAAACAGAAGAACATGCATCCATTTGCTAAGAAAGCTTACATCTGCCCACGTCGTCAGAAACTTGAACAGCTTTATCTCCTCAGCATATATAGGGTTTATAGTCCTAAGAACATTTCTTTCTGAAGAAGACTGGACCACGTTACTTCACAATTGTGGAATAAAAATGATGTTCTGAGGAATTAGTATTATCATCCACAGCTAGATCATGAGATGGTGTTAGTCAGTATCACCCTGCTGACTTGAGTTATTTTTATATCAGATGAAGATCTGGCCATTAGAAGATGCTAAAGGATTAAGCTTAAGTGAAAAGTTCACAGTGCCAGAAAAGAATGCAGAACAAATAAAATAACACTGTACTTGGAATATAGTAACATGCAGATGTTTCAAAAGATCTAGATCTGACATCACTTCTTAGCATCCTTTAACCTAACAGTTTGCTACATTGTGAAAATTTGGTGATTTGGTGGATATCAGCTATAGGTGAATTCACTGAAGATGTTCTGGAAGTGATTTGTTTTGGTTGGGTCAAACTCACCACTAAAATCACAATTAGTTTCTGAATTACATTTTGCAACCTGCCTCCAGTGCTGCTTATGGAGTAGTGCTGCCTGTGTGATGCATATATATTTATATAACAGAGACTATAAACAGAGACTATATAACAGAGATATAAAAGACTTTGGAGAGCAAAGGCCTGATGAGACCTTTTTCTTAAGCGTAGAAAAAAAAAAAAAAAACACAAAGTTACTGCAAATTAGACAAGATTTGAATATGAGACATCATGAGAGAATGAAAAGATGAATTTTTTTTTAAAACAAAATACTTCAAGATGGAATAAAAGCTAAATTTCAAAACATCCTCAGTTGCAGTGATAATCTAAAATAGAAAACAAACAAACAAACAACAAAAAAATGATATTTAAATACTGTATTCTACAAAAATGCAATGACTAACCTGTATAAATTATACTTTAATTGGCTGATATGGTTTCCTTTAAGACTGTGAGCCATTGGTAACAAGAAGATGACCAATGAACACTAATGAAAGGTAATAGGTGTTAGAAGGCATATTCCAGCCGATGATGCATGTTAAAGTATGATTACATGGCTTTCAATTGTACAGAATGCTATCTTCATCATAGACTTACTTACATTCAATGTTTAAAAAAAATGTCCGAAGAGTGTTCAAGTTGGTAAAATGCTATATGCTATCACACCTATTATCACTGGTAGCTTTTCTTCACGTAGATTGAAATGGGCTTGCCTGTTCATTTTCGGCTTTTCCTTCATGCATACATTTTTCTGAGTTAATATTTCATATTTATTTTCATTTTCCATTGATTTCTTCCTCTTCAGGTGCAATCTAGCTCCTGTGGTGGAGTTTGCTGCAGACGTGGGAACTAAGTCTGATTTTATTACCATGAACCCATCAGTTGTACAAAGAGCATTTGGAGGCTTTCGGAATGAGAGTGACAGAGAAAAATTTGTGCATAGACTATCCATGCTGAATGACAGTGTCCTTTGGATCCCTGCTTTCATGGTCAAAGGCGGAGAGAAGCATGTGGAGTGGGTTAATGCACTAATCCTTAAGAATAAATTGAAAGTGCAAACCGCCTATCCGTCACTGAGACTTATTCATGCTGTCAGAGGGTAAGTGTCTGGAAAAGACTGGTCTGTCCTTGGCACAGTGAAACTCATAACTAGAATTCTTAGCAGTCCGAAAAAAGAGCAAGTAAAATGTTAAAAGGATTAGCATATTTCCATTATTGTTTTAATGGATTGCATTAATGATGAAACAAGCTTGTTTGCTAATAAATGTCCGCTCATTTGTCCTGCTCCAATGCAAACAACTGAAATGTATTAGCACAACAGCTTTTCACTTCTGCTTTTACGTACAATATATCTTTATGATCATTACAGTGAGAAATTGATGAAAATTAAACTGGATTCAAAGTGGTAATTCAAACTGGATTCAAATGTGGTAATCTTAGCAAATCAAAAGACAATGAAAGTGCTGCATGTCTTCTTTTGTGCAAGGCTATGGAGATAAAAAATAAGTTTAGGTAACATAGGGGGGTAAGATAACAACCATACAAGTAACGAAGTTTGGCAGATGTGAAAATGAGCTCCTTTCCAAAATGTCTAGGATTTTGTAGCAAACTTTCTCTTTTTGAATTTGGCCGGATGCTTGGTCTATTCAAGAACAGTGACCAGAATCACTGACAACATTAATGTGACAAGTTGTTGAAAAAAGGTATATGTCCATGCTTCATGCAGATACTTGTTTTTTCAAGCTCATAATCAAAGAAGACTTTTAGTTGAAGGCTCCGATATCTTTGCCACTCCAAATAAGAGTATGTAGAGCCATTTATACAAAACATTCAGAAGATAATGGTATTGTAATATCTGTTATGCAAATTATGACGATATGGTACTACTCAGATTGTTTTCCTTGAACTATCCTATTTGTGGGATTGGGGAAATGTCTTAAAGTATTAATGTTGGTTTGTACAACAATTAATAGTTATGTGTCTGACTGAAAAGCTTGTTCTGTTACAACAGCAGAAATAAGAACAGAGGGAGTTGATCTGATACCCCAATACAGTATGAGAATATGAGAATGAAGCTTATAAATATGTTGTTCTTGAGCATATTAAGGCTTTTGGATGTGCTTTTCTCCTCCTACCATGTTCCAGATAGGTAACTGTGGCATTCTTCATGTGGTATAATTCTAGCTGGAAAAAAAAAAATCTGTCCCTTTTGGAATTTGTCTCCTTTAATTTCTTATTGTGTTGTTCAGTTTGCTGGTGGATAGTTGCATTGTTATACAGTTGCAATTTAGCTATTTATGGGCCTTTATTGTGTTGAATTTTTGTGTATTCAGGGTGCCTATAGCATATGGGTAAGTGCAGTAGTTTTTACAAGTGTGTATAAATCTGAAGAAATTAAGTTCACTTTCAGTTTAAAAACAGCTGTTCTCATTTCCGTCTTCTAAATCTATGCAAAATTATCAAGTGTGAGTGTTAATTCAAGATATTTGGTTTTTCAGTTCGCCAACCTGAAACTCCTTTACAGGGGCTCAACTTGAAGAATTAGCATCTTTATTTTCTCTTTGAAAGAAAAGCAACAGAAGCTGTCATCAGAATTGCTGATGAAAATTTAGACTGTAATGTATTTCAAATTATACCTAGCATTGTCATCTGATATAACTACACATTTTTGTCACGTTGTTGAATCTGTCCTCTAACCCTTAGCCCCTCCACTTTCAAACCTTTTTGTTTTATCACATCACTTTTGTTTTTGTTGTTCTTTTGGGAGATAACTTAATATAATCATATATTCTTTACTGTTCTTTTTTGTAATTTGAATAAGAACAAAGTAAGTCAAACATTACATGTGAAATTTATCTTTAGTCTAACAACTTTAAAAAGCGTGATGCATGAGGCGAGTATGCCTTTATGAGTGAAATTTGGAAATGATACAGCTAGCAATAATGCATTTGGAACAATACTCTTTAGATTTTACAGAAGGCAGACTTAAAACAGCAGCCCATAATAATGAGGTTTGTATTATAGCAAAGTTAAATTTAGGGATCAAGTATTGTCTCTTTAAAGGTTGCGTTACACCTCTTTAAGATCTCTTTGGTTTATATTTTAAATGGAATACCATGGCAGATGAGAAATAGATAAGCAAAAAAATATTTTTAAATTAAACTGTACCCGAGCTAAAAATTAATACTTTCCACAAATAATAGTATGATTGAATCAGTCCACTTTGAACAGTAAGACTTGTCAAGACTTAAGAAAGTTATGTGTGGTAACTTTAGTTTGAAACTAGGGGACAGCTAACTCCACTGCTATTTAAAGCAGTGTGTGAAGTTTATCTACTTAATCTTAGTTTTAAGGAAAATCTTCATAATACTGTATTCTAGGTGTAGATATCTGTTGTACTTATGTTTATTTCAAATCTACTGTAAAGTGATAACTTATGAGCCTTTGAAGAGACACTTCCTAAAATGAAACTCCTATAGAACATTCCTTGTTATACCAATCTGAACTATTTGTGTATTTTTTTGTTGATACTTTTGCAAGCTATGTGTTTTTAAGTCTTTGCAACAATGTTAAGTAAACAGTGATGATCTGGTGAGGGCCTGTGGTGCTGCAAAACAGAAAAAATAAACAGAATGTGAAGACTGCTTTTAGCTGGATGAGAAAACAGGAAATCTACCCACAAAACTGCATGTTAAAACACATAGCAAGACCTGTGCAGAGCATTTAATCTCCTTAATAGGGTGCCTGAGCACATGTGCAAGATTGAAAATGTGAGGTTTATGGTACATCTTAAGGTGTCTTAAGCCATAATATGGAGATGGAATTTGAGTTATTGAGAAAAAAATGATAAGGAAATCTGAACTGCGGGAGGTATTTTTTGTAGATTGCCTTCCTTTACGTGAGGAAATTACTGGCATATACACCTGCAACCTTTGTTTTGTAGATTGTGAGCATTCTCAAATATTTCTATCTTTGTGTCTGAAAGTATGAATGAATGAATTAATGAATGATTTTTATTAAAACCTACAAATGCTTAGAGTGGACAGACAGGAATGTAGCATTTGTAATCACTTTTCTCCATTAATATTTGTAACATCCTCAAGCTCCTTTTAACCTTTATTCAAATAAAAATTCACTTTTGTTTCCCTTTTCTTGTCTTGATAGTGTCAAAGCATTCTGGCTTTATTTGAGAATAAATTATTATTTAATGCAGGGTATTCATATGAAGCTAGTTAGTGCTACTTTAAATCATACTCAAATGATAAGAGAATCGCTCAAGTCAGTGTGGCTCATGTTGCTTCCTATATTGTAAAATCTTCCCAAAGTCGTAACAACTAAAACACAAAGAGAATTTTCTTCAACTATGCCAAAGACAACACCAGGAGGCTCAACTGAACCAGTGTCTTTAATTTGAAAGCATTTGCTTATGAAGATGAATAAAAGGTAAAATGTTGAGGGCTGTACCACATCTATATCATTTAGCTGGGTGAAATGAGGCTTGTATTTGAAACTTAAACTCATTTAATTGCAACTACAAGTCTTCATAATCTAAAAATACAAAATTGTGCTTCAGGCCTAACAATTGCCTAAGATGAGAGTATATCTATTTGTTAGAATAGATAGAATTACAACTTCTTTTTTTTTTCCCAGAAGAACAAATTGCTCATGTAAATTTAATTGATATCAAGAATTCTTTGAGTTAATGCACCTAACATTTTATGAAAAATATGGAAATGTAATGTATTTTGGGCTAAATGATTTAATAACTAATGCTCATTTTAATTTCAATTTGACATGAAGTAGTAACAGAGATGTTTAATGCTGAAGAGACCAGGCTGATGGCCATAAGATTTGGAAAGGATTCTCTCTATTCTTTTTGTTTTTACCACCCTGCCATATTGTTCAATGAATTTTATTTTATTTTGTTTTGTTTTGTTTTGTTTTATTTTATTTTATTTTATTTTATTTTATTTTATTTTTTTCCTTCATCTATCTTTAAAGCATAAGCTTCTTCCAAAGATAGGACACTAATTTTCTTTGACTGGTGTTCCAATCTAGGATCACTAAATTCTGTGTACAGTTTTAAATAATAACAGAACAGTTTTGCTGCAATCAGATATTGCACTGAAATTCTGTCTCTTATTTTTCCTTCACTTTTAATAAAAGCAACTTTCTGAGCTGCACATAGTGTTAGGCAGTTGCTTCTGATCACATTCTAGCATAAAAGCTGTATTCTGATAACATTTTGAAAAACTTTTTTTTTTTGTCCATTTGTGCAGGTTTTGGGTCATAAAAAAGGTAATGTGGTGTTTGAAAAAGAAATTGCTTTTTGGCAGACTCCATGCCTTATTAAACATCTGTGAGTGATGGCTACCCCTTTAAAATCTCAGAGGGATTCAAAGTTTTGAAAACATATTATGTAAATACTAAGTCTAACACGGTAAATTTTTTAACCAGTAGCATAAATTTTAAATGACTGATGGATTCAGATGTTTGACTTCAGTAGATTTAGACTAAGAGGATCAAGTAGTTTCATGTGATAATTTCTCTGTTTTTCTTGTACACTTCTTGGGCAAAAATTTTGTATTTCAAGTTAGAACATGGGATTTGGAACGTGATTTGGGGGCAGATGGGTGATTTTCTCATGAAGTGTTTCTAAAGGTTTTTTTATGGTATTTTTAATTTAATTGTACATGTTATTGACAAAATAATTGAGGTAGTCAGTACCTAACAGAGTTTAAGATGGACGTAGAATCTATAGATGAAGAGCTCAATTGATTAAAAGGATTCTCTGTTCCCTAATGGCGCTTCTAGGAAGGCTAATTATAAAGTAATTACAATGTACAAACCACACTGCTTTTTTTTTTTTTTTTTTAAGTTGAATTTAGTAACAAATTTCATAAACCTAGTTTTATTAATAGATCTGAGATTTCATAATGAATCCTTTCATTAGGATCTTTTTAATGATATACTATTCCAAGTAAGTGATACTTTTTGAGGTGTGGAGTGTCTGTATGGTCTACTCTCAGTAGCAGAGCCCTACTGGAAGATGCATTGAACTGCAAGCAAATGGGAACTGAGTTTACTGGGATCAGAGTCCAGATGTTCTATCTTACATTCAGTGGTAGCAGACAAACAAATCTGAAAAGAGGATGAGCAGATGCCTTCTGCTATGGATCGTGGCCTCCAGTTCCCCAGAGGGAGTAAGGAGGGCTCTTGAAGCTAGACATGATGTTAAAATTTTGGGTGGAGGCCAGGGTTAACTCCCAGAGCCCACGTCTGCCTATCCTGGTGCATACTGGAAGACATAGGCTAAAGATGGAGAAACCCCCTCACCCTTGCCAGTGCCGTCTTATTTTCTGTAGTGTTCTGAGAAGTTTTTTCTCATGTTTCCTCCCCTGATTCCTCAAAACAAAGTTCTCACACTCATCTTAATGTGTGAGAATGTTTTCTTGGCTTTTTTTCCTGTTGGAGTCGTCCCAGGAACTATTAGTCACGCGGCAGCAGTAAATTGTTGCAATTGCTTCACGTAAAATTCCTTGGCCTTTTAGGTATGCAACAATCATGTGGACATCCTGTGGGATTTGCCTGGGCTCTGCTTGCTTCCTCCTTGCTACTGCCTGTATGAGAGTGGTATTGGACTTGATCCTATATTAACCACAGCAGAATTCCCACTTAAAACTCTGTGCTGTGCCTGTGTAAAGAGTTTCCTGTGCCTATTTATGGTCACTTTTCAGTGCAGAGTCTTCTTCCTTTTGTTAGTGAAACCAAACAGCTGGTGTTTGAGTAGAGTGACCTTTTACACAGCTTCACCACAGCTCCAGAGTCCTTCACTCTGGGAAATACAGAAAAAGTACTCTGAGAAACTGAAACATGCAGAAATCGAATAGTTCTCCAGCAGCTCTGTGCTAATAAACAAACAATTGCTGGGAGCAATCAATATTGTAAAACACCTTTGTTTCTTGTACTGCTAACAAATTTGTTTTTCATTGCTAAAATATATTCCTAAAAAAAAGATGTTTTTGTGTACATGAATGACAATCACTGCAGAAAACAGAAGCAAAAACAAAAACAAAGAAAAGCAAGGCTATTAAGCTAAAAATAAAATACTATATTTAATATAAAATGACTAGGTCTCTCATATCATGTCAGACAAATATTCAAAATATTAGGAAAAAAAAAACAAACAAACATGATTGCCCACTCTCCAGTGTAGTACGCTCCCATTTTCCATAAATGTGAGTGTTAAAATAGTTCTGTGTTACAGGTACCCTTTTGGCCATAAATAACCTATCAGTAGAGCTGGCTTTGTTCACCAGGTTTTTCAAACAAATGGGATGCCAGTCACTTCAGATTTTCAGAACTTGCATATTGTCTGAACTCTTTCCTTGGTTCTCTGAATCCTTTCCTGATGGGCGAGAAGGAGGTGGCACTTCCCTTCCTGAAGCTGCAAAGCTGCTCTTGGCCCAGCAGCTGATGACCAGGACAGCAGGACCATGGCAGAACAAAAGGCCAGCTCCTCTGGTGTAGAGGTTCTCAGCATGTCCTTCACTTCCCTTTGCACAAGGTTCTCCTGTTTGGGGAATGTTTAGCAAGATCTGTCAAGAGATATGACACTTCTGGGGAGAAAGAAGTCATATTTTTAATGGGAGCAAACCCAATTAAAGTAGTAGAGGGCACAAGGGGGAAATTGAACGTCTGTTTTTTATACGGTATATTTTTTGTAGTCACTAAAGTAGACCCTGAAGAGTCTGGTCATGATTGTAGGGAGAGAACTTTTATTCTTATTTTCATTTATCTGCTGATAATAAGATTCTGGTTTTGTTTGTTTGTTTGTGTGCTTGTTTTCCTTTTGCTGTGTCAACTGCTTTGTTCCTAATTATCAGCAATGAATGTACCTAGGACTTGTAAAACTTACTCTCCTAAGGTTAAATTTCAGCTTCAAGTAGAGGAGAGCAATGGAATTGCTTATAGGAAAAATAGTAAGGAAATTGCTTATTTTCAAGTTTTTGAAGCTTAGTTTGTCTACTATGAGCAACAGCACTTTGCCTGTTGCCAGTGACTATTAGCAACTAAGTAGGGAATAAATTCTGCATAGTTTATTCATACAGTATATTTATATGTTTAAGTTTTACAGCAATTTTGCCACTGTTCTATTATTTTTCATTTTTTTAAACTTTGCATACAAAAAAATCTCTTAATTTCTGTGTTTCTGAAAAATATAAAAATGTGCTAAATTGATTAACTCTAATTTCTCCATATCCTGTAAAAGTAATTGTAGATGTTCAGTGGAAAAGCAAACCAGAAACTGTTTTATTTTTACAGAGAGCCACCTTAGACAGGTACTGTTAATAGGATAGGGAATAGCTTTTCTGTTTTTTTGATACATCAGTTGAGCTGGCTGTAAATTCTGTATGACACATGTATGGATGAGAAGATTCTGTCAGGTTTACTTCTTATTTTAAAGGAAGGTGAAACTTATAACAAATTCTACTTTAGATTTGACTGGAATGCTTAGAGTTTTCAAAGATGTGTGTATTTAGCTTTCATCTTAGTGAACTTTTATGAAGAGTAGCAGTTGTGTGGAGTATCTAACCAGTAACTGATCTTTTCATATGATTAGTTAATTACTGATGTAAAGTGGAAATAAGCAAACAAATATAGCTTTAAATGATCTGGGTAAAAATGGCCTTGCTTCTGAACTTTTCAGTAAAACTGAAGAGAGTTGTTATGATATGATAAATTCTACTAGTTCTAAACATATTAATATCTTTTACCAAATGGATCCCTCATCTGAAAAAAAAAATAGAAATAGTTATAAAAGTAAAGTAAGTAGACTAAGTGGTTTTCTCTTTTGATCTATGTTACATGTGTTTGTTTTTTTTGTTTGTTTGTTTTTTTTTTTTTTTTTTTTTTGGGGGGGGGAGAGAAGAGAGATAGAGAAGATAGGAATGGATACACATACTTGTGATTGCTCCTCTTGTTGTTCTGTGACACTTCTGACTGTCACACTGACTTTAAACAGAGCTAGAAAAAGAACAGTGCAAGTCATATTTTTCTGCATGGGTGACTGTGATATATGACAGATGATGATGGCAGGCCCTGAAGGTTAACTTTTACTCCAACTCAAATAATTGGATTGTTTATGAAAGTGAATAAATAGTCCAGTCCTTCAGTAAAATAATACGCTAGGATAAGCCTTATAATGGTGTCATTGTATGAATTAGCAGTTTAGCCTCATGTCTTTCATAGCGTCCCCGTTTAATTCACTCGAACTTCTTCAAGAACATCTTAATGGGTTTGTTTGAAGTCTTTAGGTTCCTTTTTATGCATAGAGAAAGACTTCAATTTGGGCTTTTTATACCTGAAGTTAACAAATGTCGAGGCTAATAGCTACCTTCCTCCCAAAGTTAGTTTGCTGGGAAGTAGTCTATGTCTTCCTTTTACACAAGGAGTTCAGGATTTAAAGTACTTCCATTATATACAAGAAAAAGCTATTGTTCCTTCCACTTTGTGAGATTTCCTAAGTCTGGCTGGGATGGAGTTAACTTTCTTCATAGCAGCACTGTGCCAAAATGCAGGTGCCATGTTTTAGATTTCTGGCTAAAACAGTGCTGATGATGCACCTGTATTTTGGCTATTACTGAACACTGCTTGTAAAGCATCTAGGCCTTTCCATATCTGACCCCAAAAGGAGTAGTCTGGGGTGCACAAGAGGCCAGGAGGAGACAGCCAGGACAGATGACCTGAGATGACCAAAGGCATATTCGTAATGTCACACTTAGCCAAAAACAAACAAACAAACAAAAAAAAAACTGCATCAGAAAAAGAAGGGGTTTTTGTCTTCCAAGACAGCTGGTGGTGAAAGACTGACTGGCTGGGCCTCAGCAGTCTGCTTGTGGAAGATGCTGAGTTACTGCCTTGCATCGCCTTTTTTTTTTTTTTTTCCCCTCTTTCCTTCATGTTGTAAGCTGTCTTTATCTCGACCCATGAGTTGTCATGCCCTCTTCTTCTTCCTGCCCTCTCCTCCATCCCACTGGGGAGGGAGCAAACGCCTATGTGAGTGCTTGGCTGCTGGTCAGGGTCAACCCACCACATGAGGGAAGGAATTTATTTGAGTATGTGCTAAATCAGCCAAGTATAGGCTTTTTGGTGACTTGAGGAAGTCTTCCGGCCTGTTTGGTTTTGCATCAGAGAATTTAAGAGACTTTGTGTGTTACAGGGTGAGAAAATGAGTAAGCATTACTTTTTTAAGGCACTTGTGAAATTAGAAGGCAAGGTGGTTAGGTCAGTACTGTAATGTGTACAGAGTTTTTGAGCACAGAACATATTTTGAACAAACATGACTGATCAGGTGACATTTCTGTGCTTCCTTAGTGTCAGAAGACACACCATATCTGAGTTAGAAACTGGGTGCTTGAGTTTCAGAGGGAGTGAGATTTAAATCTCTTGTGAGGCCTCGTTTCCTTCCCACGCTAGACTGAAGACTCTGCCTTGCTGTACATCTGTCTTAAGCACCGCTTTCAGCAGAGGCTGGTTCCTGGAGATCCTGTTTTTAGGTCTCCTGCTGTCCTCATGCTCCTATGTAGACATGAGGACACATTCATATGCGTGTGGGAGATTAAGTTCTATGGGGATTCATATTATAGACATAACAGGATGAGTTTGCTGCACTGAAGTAATTTTTTTTTTTCGAGGTTTGTCCTTCAAACTTTGGGAAGTGAATTTATGGGACACAAGAAAAGTTGAGTACAACTTGTTTGTTTTACATTTCACAAATACAAACTAAAAAACACCATCTTTTATTTTTACATTGTTTTTCAATATTTCTGTATTGAAATGTTTGATGTACCTCATGAGCATTTTGGAGACATTTGCATTTTCCTTTCTGTTTTTAGTACGCACAAGAGTCATTATTTACGTTCTTTGAAGCATGCATTTAGTGAAATAGTCAAAGAGAATTGACTTTGAGAAAGTTATTGCTAGAACTTGTATTTCTTTTTAAACTTAGTTGTGCTTTATTGGCTAGCAGTGGGAAACAGCAGAATTTCCAATCAGAATGAGCAATAGTTCTCTCTTACATGTCAAGAAGACCTGCAAAACGATCTAAGACCCTACCAAGAGTAAGAGCAACTACTAGTTTCAGAATGTTTATGAGGCTCATGAGGGTTGTGGGTTTTTTTTTTTTTTTTTTTTTTTTGATTCTTCATTTCAGTATAAATGTGGGTACGCTCACCAGAGGTGCAGAGAGGAAGGAGAGGAAATAGCGGGCATATCAGAGTCATACTGAAACCAACAGGTGGCACGTCTTAGTCTTATGTCAAAATCTTTGACATGTAACATGCAGAAATGTGAAATATGCAGAAGGCCTAAGAGGATTGTATCCTTGTGATTGTTCCAGAGTGCTCCTATAATGTAAAATTCATCTGTGGGCTTTGCAGACTGTTTGAATGGCTCATGTTGGGCATGAACTTTACAGAGGAGGCCCTTTTCACCTTTAGTCTATAAGGGACAGAATAGAAGATGTGAGAAAGAGCACCATGGAACACAGACCATGAAACATAGCTCTTGATAACAAGAAGCTTTCAGAAAATAATCTTGAATGTGGTTCTTGTTTGCTTGTTTGTTATTTTATTTTTTAGTCCCTTTTGCAGAGTTAGGAGTCATATAAAAATCACAAAGGCAAAAAACTTGAGGGCTGATAAAGACAGGATCCAGGAAAAGGAACCCTTCTTTCAATGCTGCAGTGTGTTCTCCTTTCTAAATAGTGATGTACACTGACTGGCACCCACTGGGAAGCTGCATGGCCATATGAAACCTCACAAGCATAGCTGTGAGCCTTGCTGTGGAAACTGTGTGCCTGCTGTAGGGGATGGGTGTAAACTGGTGACAGGTTTGCCCTGTAGACCATTGATGACCATTGAGATTTCTGCTGTTTGCAAGGGGTTGTTGCATGATTATTTATTTATTTATTTATTTTTTTAATAGAGACATTGATGAGCTGTAGTTAGTGGATTTCTCTGAGTCCCCAGGGATGTTTCACAGCAGGAGCAAATCCACAGGGATGATGCTGCTGGCTGTTGAGTCAATTTACAGGTGAACTGCATGAATTCTGGGGAGGGAGATGAACAGGTTTGAGGCTATGTGGGTAGAAGAAAATTTGGCTGATGCATTTGGAAATCTCAGCTCTGTAACGTCATTGCTAGTGAACATCTGTCCTTTTCCTACTGAATCCACTTAGAGAGCAGTTGGCTTTTCACCGACAAGGGTGATGCAGAAGGGCTGTTGTAGATTGCAGGATTTGCTTGACCATCTCCTGGTTTTAGCTTATGTGATCGCCAAGCTTTTGTTGCTGTTTTGTTACCATGGTTGTCCTCTGAAACAGGTGAAAGAGAAGAGGAAATCTGTCTTTCTGGTTTTGTTTTCAATTTCTTTAACTTGTTTGTAATATGCAAAGCAAGTTTGGGCAAAAAATATCTGGGAAATATGCCAACGAGTAAACACACTTTGTTCCTGTAACACTGATGGTTTGAAATTGAGTAGCTTGCATTCAGACTGAAGATCTCCCTTCAAATTGTTGTTAATTTACATGGCTGAAGGTAACTTAGTAAAGCCACTGGCATTATACCGTGACTAGCATAATAGTAAGTAAATAAGAGTAAGACCGTTCAGTTTTTTCTTAAATATTTTAACCAAGAAAGTGACAAGTACTTCCTTTCTTTGTAAAAGAATTATTAAAAAATGCATTCATGCCACTTCTTTTTTTTATGTGATCTTACAGTTAAGTGAACTAACTAACTGATTTGGTTTTGTTTCATCATATTTCCTTTTTTCTTTGTGTGATTTATAACAGCAGAAATAAAAGTAGACAACTACTCACCTGGATACCTTTACTGATGCGTTTAAAAATGTAGGAAGCACACAGAAATAAAATAAGTTACACAAAAGAGAGGACACATCCCTTATTTATTTATTTATTTATTTATTTTCCATATTTCTCTATACTCCTTTCTGAAATACATAGTTGAAAAGAGAAATTGATGCAGAAAGCTGTCACATCAGCAAAACTTGGAGGATGGGAAGCTAAAGACAGGAAATCTTTCTGAAGGAAAAACATACAGTAATATCCCTACCTGAAAACCACAGGAATTTATGTCAAAAATTACTTGAAAAATTGGTAGTGTGATCTGCAGCCTTCCTCATAGGTATCACGTTTATTTCTGAGCTAGTGTAGCAGTGACCAAAAGCAGTTTTTTCTCAGCATGTCTTTGTGAAACCAGTTAGTGGGCTTGGCAGAGCTCCGATCATATCATATTGCTGCTAATTGACATTATGGTTGGTATTGTTTGCAGTGACGCTAGAGCTTAATAGAATGTGAAAAGTGAGCAACAGTCTGTCTTTATAGGCAGTTTCTTTGGCATGACAGCATGCCTCTGTATTATTAAAGTGTGTTTTTCATATTTGATGGCCGTTATAAGGAGGTGAATCTCTCAGTTCTCCTGAGTTGTGCAACAAATTGTTTCTATTTGATCGTATTCTTCAAAATGTGCTTTTGTGAATGTTTATTTTTGGCTGTCTGTAGTTTTGTAGAATCTTGATCCTAAGGAGTAATTTATACTTCCTTATTTTACTGAAGTAGTTTACTTTATTTGTATGAAGCCTGTCTCTTTTGGTTGATTAATGCAATGACAGCTGTGGGATTTACTATGGTAAAATCAATAGTTTTTATATCTGATTAATCTGTTCTGGTTCATTGCATTGATCAAATCTAAGTACCTGCAATCAATATTTTATATAATAATCTCTGAAAGGGAGACTCCAAATTGAATTGATTAAATCAAAAGATGTCAGATATTTTTTTCTATATAATTAAAGTTAGTCTAACAAATAATGTAACATTGAACATGTTGTTTTACTGTATCTATCAGGAGCTGATGTTAGACACGGAGTTCAGCCTTTCAGGGGAGTTGAGCATAAGCCAAAAGCAGTTTTAAGCTGTTTATCAGTCCAGTGAGCAAAGCGCATCCTGAAGATGTTCTCAAGTGCACAGTTACCATTTCTCAACATGAGTTTCAGTATCCCGGAGCATTTCATTAATGGCACTGATACATGGCATAGTCCTCGTCTTGTGATCATGTACATAAGTTGTAGATTGGACACAGAATATAATGTTCTACAGCAGAGAACAGAATTTCCCATAGTTGTGTCTTTTTGTCTTTTTTAGGCTAGATTTAATATTTGATATTAGAGGTGAGAAAACACTCAATAGTATGGGACCTGTGGAATATTTGTTGTGGTGAACTAAAAAATTAATCCAGATTTTTCCTGAAGTGACAATGACAAAACTCAGTAATTCACGTAGGTCCTTCCACTGTTGTGTTCCTCATTCGTTAATATACATTCCTGTGTATTTTATTCTAATTTCTCATGTATTTTTTATGGCCATGACAGCAATTGGATTGATTTGAAAAGAAAGAAAATTAGTTAGCGTTTTTCTTTTTCTGTTACAGAAATATTGTTACTGGGCGTTAGAGTAAGAGCAAATATTTACATCAGTAGGAAAAATTAAATCTAATGGTGAAAAGTAAAATTAGTACATGTTGTTAACTTTAATTACGCCACTCTGGTGACATGTTGTTGCAATTTTCAGAGAAAAATGTTAATCAATTCCAAGTTGTAGTAATACTTTCATAAAATTATAAGAATTCTGTAGTTTTTTTTTTTTTTAAATAAACATTTTATAAATTTAAACTGTTTCAAACCACTTAGCTAAATCCCCCAGTCAGTCTGCTGCTCATTACTATTATTGTAACTTTGCAGTAAGACTACATTGTTCTTTTTCCCTTACTTAGCTGAATTGTCATTTTCATTTAAAAACAAAAAAAAAAAAAAAAGTGTTTCCCTGTTTTTCATTTGATACAGCTTTCTCAGAGAAGCATTGGCTGATGTGGTTAGAGAATCTTATGCACTCAGTCCCACTCTTGTGTTGTTGGAAACCAATTCCTTTTTCCACTCTGTTTGGTCATGTTTGACATGAGAGATAGCTTTGCATGCAGTTACTTTAAATGAATGATTTGTCGTGACCTCACCACTTCCCAGAAGAAGCCAGGGCCCCAGAGAACGATTTGAACAATCACCTAAGTTCAAGACTAACCTGTGGTTATATTGTACTATATTATTATTTCAGTGATATGGGCATATATTATTTCAGTTGTAACTAACATTCAAAATTAAAATAGAACATTTTGCTACTTCTTTATAGCTGAAACATGATCATGCAACAGGAAAATTATCATTCTCTATGTAGAAAAACAATCTTCAAATAGATTGACATGGGTTTATTAGAAGTTATATCATTACTGTGAATTATATAGGTCAAATTTGTTTCTTGGCTGTAGTTGTAGTTTCTTTGCTAATTGTGATGGTTTCCTTGGGGGGGTGGGGGGTGGGGGGGGTGGGAGGCAGGGGGAATATGATGGAAAACAAAAGGGCTCACATGTTGATAAGGATAATTCAATTAAAGGAAAAAGAGGGAAAAAAAATAAAGGCCTTACAGAAGCAAACAATGTTTTCTCTACGTATCACAGAATGTCTTGGGTTGGAAGGGACCTTAAAGATCATTTAGTTTCAACCCCCCTGCCATGGGCAGGGATGCCATACTTCCCATCAGTAAATGATGTTCAGCCACATCCTGGGAAGCAGGGCCTTAATACATGCAGCAGTTATTTGGAAGGACAGATGTTCTCATAACGAGAGTCTCCCCTTCTCTATCCCGTTCCCCACCTCTTATTGCTGAGTGTGACACCACACTGTATGGAATATCTCTTTGTTTGGTTTAGGTCAGCTGCCTTGGTTATGTCCCCTCCCCAGATCTTGCCCATCTCCATCCTACTGGCTTTGAGGGGGTAGGTTTGAAGGGAGTCCTGGTGCAGTGCCAGCACTGATCAGCAATAGACAACGCACTGGTGTGATACCAATGCTGTTCTAGCTACAGGTGTAGAGCACAGCACTGTATAGTCTACTGTGGGGAATATTAACTCTAAACCCAGTACACTGGTCCATGCCATTGTCAAGGTTTCCTACCAAGAAATTGTTTCAATAGCCTTTCTGAGGCTTGAATAACTACTTTGAGGCATATAAATAGAGACCATATTCAGGAAGTGAATATGGCTGGTAGAAAACTTATTTATTACTCTGCTTGATCTCTGCTGTTGTAATTGCTTCAGTGGGCCAGGTGAAATCAGATACACTCTTAGGTTCTAACTTCTCAGTTTTAGCCCCAACAGTGGGTGGGGTACCAGCCTTCAGCTTGTGTTCCCCAACCTTCAGCTGGAGGTGGACTTCTGACACTGGAGAGCAGCCCTGCAGAGAGGGATCTGGGGGTTGTGGTTGACAGCAAGTTGAATATGAGCCAGCAGTGTGCCCTGGCAGCCAGGAGGGCCAACTGTATCCTGGGGTGCATCACGCACGGCATCACTAGTCAGTTGAGGGAAGGGATTGTCCCGCTCTACTCTGCGCTGGTGCGGCCTCACCTCGAGTACTGTGTGCAGTTCTGGGCACCACAGTACAAAAAGGATATAAAACTGTTGGGGAGTGTCCAGAGGAGGGCAACAAAAGGTGGTGAAGGGCCTAGAGGGGAAGAGGTATGAGGAGCGGCTGAGGTCACTTGGCCTGTTCAGCCTGGAAAAGAGGAGGCTGAGGGGAGACCTCATCGCAGTCTTCAGCTTCCTCACGAGAGGGAGTGGAGGGGCAGGCACCAATCTATTCTCCTTAATAACCAGTGATAGGACCCGTGGGAATGGTGTCAAGCTGAGGCAGGGGAGGTTTAGGCTAGACATCAGGAAGAGGTTCTTTACTGAGAGGGTGGTCGCACACTGGAACAGACTCCCCAGGGAAGTAGTCACTGCACCAAGCCTGTCTGAATTTAAGAAGCGATTGGAGTGTGCACTTAGTCACATGGTCTAAAATTTTGGGTAGACCTGTGTGGTGCCAGGAGTTGGACTCAATGATCCTTACGGGTCCCTTCCAACTCCGGATATTCTACGATTCTATGATTCTGTATCATTCCTGCTGATACTACATAACAAATTTCTGCCTAAGAAGCCAGCCCACCATCACATTTGGTCTGGATCACCCCTCTCGGCCCATAACATGTGCCAGCAGCAGGGAGTAGCATACTGTCCCTTGTACCACATTGGTATGGGAAGGGAGCCCTAGAAGAGGGCTCTTGTGAGACCACACATGAGTACTGCATCCAGTTCTCTGGCCACCAGCAAAAGAAGGACATGGACCCTGCTAGAGTGGGTCCAGAGAAGGGCTACAAAAATTATCAGAGTTCTGAAGTACCTCTCCTATAAAAGCTGGAAAAGAGGTGGCTCCAGGGAGACCTTATTGCAGCCTTTCAGTACTCGCAGGGGTCTTATAAGAAAGATGGGGACAAACTTTTTACCAGGGCCTATACTGGTAGGACAAAGGATAATGGTTTTAAACTAAAAGAGGGTAGATTTAGGTTAAGGATGAAATTCTTTACTGTGTTGCTTGTGAGGCACAGGTACAGGTTGCCCAGAGAAGTTGTGGATGCTCCATCCCTGGAAGTGTTCAAGGCTAGGTTGGATAGGGCTTTGGGCAACCTATGTGTGGGAAGTGTCCCTGCCCATGGCAGGGGGGTTAGACAACATGATCTTTAAAGATTTCTTCCAACCCAAACCATTCCATGATTCTGCAATTGTAAGAGGAGTGGAGAGGGAAGGGAGGTTGTCCAACAGTCTTACTGGCTGGGGAAAAGTTGTCTTCAACATTGCTTTTCTTTCAGTGTAGGACAGTGTTCTCATTCAAAACCTGCATGATTGTGAGTCAGTGTATGAGCTTAAGCTATAAATTAACTAATATCTTGAAAATCCCAGAGAAGCAAAATACCTGTCTTCTGTGACTGCCTTATTTTGCTGTTAGAAAATGCTGCTTTTGTTGTTGTTGTTGTTGTTTGGTTGTTTTGTTGTTGTTCTTTGGTTTGTTTTTTTTACACACATTACATATTTTGCCTATGTTTTTCATACTTTCACTCTCTGTTTAGCATTTTTTCCACCTCTATATGTGTTTCTGTGTATGAAAGTTTGATATACCAAAAGCTTTTCTTTTTTTTTTTTTTTTTTTTTGTATGAGCAGGATCATCTTGTGTAATGTCCAACATTGCTTTAGATAATTATTCAAATAATTTAACAGTTTTAAATGGAAAATATGCCTTTAGGTTTGTCTCTATGTACTGAGCTCTGCAGCTTCTGGGGTTTATTTCTAAATTCTGGAATTTTACTAATTTACTAATCCAGTAAATCGGTAAGTAGGCAAATTTCTAAAAAATCATAAATTTCCATGAAATAGGTAGCCTTATTAGAAAATTATTTGTGAAGGCAAAGGTATTTCATTCTGTAAGACCAATTAAATTCTCTTGTGCCATTTCCAGTATGATCATGACTTTTTTTCTTCCTCCCTTTCATCCTTTTGGTTCATCATTTCTGTTTAATCCAAGCTAATCCTAATGATCCTTTAGAGAAGGATATATGTAACATTTAAAATGCATATGAGAAGGAAAAACAACAACAACAAAAACAGTCAACTCCTTAAAAAATACTTACATTTCTTGTCAAATTTACTTAAAATGCATTTGCTTTCTTTTGCCTACTTCCATAACTGCCTTGTTAGGATTGGGCCCAGTGTGCTTTCCAGAATGGAAACCCAATACTACTTTTCCTGTTGAGGTTTTTCACTAGCACTGTTAGCATGCTTAATGTTTCTAAGCATTATTTCCTTGTGTGTGTTGAATTGGTGATTGAGAATAGGGACATAATGGTGCTCAACCAGTTACAATGAGTTTAAAGATTCCCTAGTGTATGTTAAATCACAAAGGAAAACTGCAGAGCTTAGCACTAATTAAAGTTGCTGGTCTGATGAAGTGCATTAGAGCAGAGAGATTCTCTAGCTGAAGCACATTAGCAAATCTGTGTGGGCAAAGTAGCACATATCTCTTCTGTTGTGCTTAGCATATTCACCAGTCATGAGCATTACCATTAGCTCAAACTCTCTGAATGTCTTGCTGTCTCCACTCATGAGTAACACAGGACTGTTGCTGTTATCAGTATCTATTATGTAGGTCTATAAGACTGTGTGATAGAACTGTCCTTCCAGCCAACAAAAAAAGCCGAAACAAAAAAGGCCAAGAAAAAAAAAAAAGCTTTGCTGGGTATTTTGCCTCTTCTTCCTCAGTCATAAAAGTGAACCAGGTAGTGAAAGCTTGGGTTTTCAGAGACCTGAAGAGCCTACAAAAGATTGAGCTGAACTGCCTTCAAGATTATACACGAGTTGTTTATGAAGTTCCAACCAGATATTTCTGTTTGATTGAATTGAATGAAATTTGGATATACTTATGTAAGAGGGGACATAGTGTGACTTACATTTTCTTATCATTAATGAAAGTGTGCCATGAGGAAAGATTCCTGTTAGACAATGTGGATCAAATGCAAAGCCCTACTGAAAAAAGGTCAGAAAATTTCCAAATACCTGAGATTGCACCTTTTGCTCCAATGTGGCCTTTGTAAGATTAGAATTTTGTGCAGAAGCACAAAATAACTTGATAAAGGAAGTTTTAAAAATAGTATGTCAATGTTACAGGATGTGTGTGCATTCCAGTCTACCCAGTAAGGCTATGAGAAGATGGTTGTTGTGAAGTGAATATAGGGAACGTATAGACATGTAATTAGTTGGAAGTAGGTCAAGCCCAGTCTGCCAATATCACTAAGCTATAAACAGTTAAATTATTCAAGCTTCTGTAGTTATCTTTACTTCCAGCTTCTCTGACTGGGATCTTCTTTATCACATTTAAAATGTCCTTGTTGCATTGCTTTTATTTTGGTCTAAATTGTCCTGAAAAATAAATATCTGTTTCCTAGATGATGTTCTCCTTCAGAAATGCAGTTCCACTCTCACATACAAGTACATATGCACACAGTTATTCCTTTTTCTTCTTTTTTCTGTCATTTACTTACTTTGCTCTTCACAGTGGCAACCAAAGCATAACAATAGCAAGTAAGACCTAGTTTGTGTGCTAGCATAGTTGCAACCATTCTTTCTTAATGAGTACCAAACCCAGCTTAGATTTGGCACCTTTTCTCATGGTCTCCATTCTTGACACGTTTGTTGACTCTGAGGAGAATAAAAAGGACATCACCTTCATTATTAGGAAATAGATATCTATCTATCTATATAGAGATGGATGGATGGATGGATAGATAGATACATACATACATACGTACATAGATGATAGATAGATAGATAGATATGTTGCTTTTTTAAGTACAGTAGGCTAGTTTTAATGTGAGACCTCAAAGAACAGCCTAAACATGCTAATTAAAATCTTCAGGGAATATTTTGGAAACTGTTCCTGCTACCATTTAAGTCAATAGTTAGCTGTCATTGGATGTCCATATTGAATCAGGGCATTTTTAAAGTAAATGTCCTGTTCCTTTACTGTTCTTTATGTTATGGAAGGATCTTAAAACACATTATCTTCAGGAGAAAATAAACCGGACCATTCCTGTGGCACAGCAAGTATGCCCCAGCTGCAAATGGGCACTCAGTCTGTGGTGCCAGGTGGAAAAAAATCTGTTATGTGCATGGTGTGGACATCCCATACTCAGTACCAACTGTCCCATCCTACAGAGCAAATCCTAATTGTCCACACTGCTTGCTAATGTACACCTAGCCACTGATTCCAGAGGGACCAGAAATCCAGTTAACTGAATTACGAAGTATTTATTCCTCTGTTAGTCTGTCTCTGGCTTCACAGACATTCTTCTTCAGAGACATTCTCTGTATATCACAGAATACTCCCATAATAGTTTAAACTATTTTATCAATAAATCCCTTCTAGAAAGATAACTGCCATAGCATTTTCAGACTAAAGTCAGTTCAAAACATCCGACAGGCCAGTAGCATGTAAATAACACTCAAATTCAAAGTAGATAATTTTCCTCATATATAATCTCCTTTACAACCCTTATCTTTAAACAACTTATCTTTAAATACAGTTATGTCTGCATGTCATTCACTTGACCCAGCCACATGAAAGTTGCTTGTATGAAGGTGGACCTTTACTGATATTGTCCTTTAAGAGAAATCAGTATGCATCTATATTTTTGAAGAGGCCTACTGGTGTATATGCAAAATAGTTTTAGAAATTTATTTTTTTCCTGAGTACCTGTACTCAGCTGGTGTTTAAATAATGTGAATGATAGTGTCTGTATAAATAGCCAGAAAAGTTATCTTGCCTGTTTGATCATTAGTATATTGCTCATGGAATGAAAGCAAAGCATTTTCAATCACATTGTAGCTGTCTTTTGAAAAAAGACATCACTTTCTTTGACATGTCTAGCATTTTGGAAGCTGCATCAATTCTCTTTCAACAGAAGCACTTGGAGACATCTCCTGTTAGTGCTACGAGTAACTTACTGTCACAAAAGAAAAATATACAGGCCTCTGCTAGTATCTCTGCACTCCTGTTGTTTTCATGTAGCCCAGAGACTGAAATTTAGAGAAAGATGTTTCTCTACAGGCTGGTTCTTTAAGAACCTGCTAGACCAGGTTAGTATACTATCACTTTTATAGTGATGACAGGTATTCTCATCAGTGAAATCTGAAGTCAACTATGTGTTAAATCGTAGTTTTCTTTCTTGTAGAAAGTCTTTTTGAAGATAATTACAATTGTTTTTTTTAAAAATATACATAGATAAGTATTCCAACTATTTCCGTAGATTAAGTGCAGAATTAATTGGATTGTGTAGTATTGAATAGCAATAAATATGTATTGTTTATTACTTAAATTGTGGGTTCACTTTCATTTCTTTTTTGTTCTGTAAGCTTTTCAGATACTGTTTCTTGAAGTCCTTTCTTCCAGGTTTTTACTATTTGCTGCTGGAACAAACCAATTGACATTCAACTTCTTCAAGGAGAGTGTTTCTAATAGAAACTTTAACATTTCTTTGGAATTATAGAGTATATTAAAAAAAAAAAAAAGAGTTTTTTTTACTTGCCTAGGTGTCACTTCTTTATTTACTCTAGTAGGTTTTGAATGGCTTTATTATCCGGCTGGATATGTAGTCATTAGGTTCCTGTGTAGGAAGCAGACAACACACAAAATACTTCAAGCTTTACACAGTCAAAAAATACTTCCATTTCTAAATAGTATAGAATTTTATTCCTATTATTTATTCCATAGAACTTAAAGATAACTTCCATTAACCAATTTCATAGACTCAGCATAGCCCATACTAGTGTGAAAATAAGAGTATTTACCAAAGTTCATGGCTAAGTGAAGAAATTAACTGTCTTCAGCTGAAGTATGTTTTGTACAAACAGTCTTGTGTAAAGGCACAAGTGCTTAGAACAACTTGGATTTTTCTAAAATTTAGAATTTTTGTTATAAAATTTAACTTTTTTTCACATTCTGGAGTACCTAAATCTTGTCACATCTGGGGTAAGTTTAAGCCTTCATGTCCTTTGCAAGTTGTCTGCACTCCCATGCTGTATTACAAAGGGAGAGTGAAGGACATCCTCTTTCATCTGCTTCAGTAACTTCTGAAAGAAAATAGCAGTGCATCTCATGACAGCAGTGGTCAGGTTGTCAGCTACCTCAGTGCTTAGCCTTGCAGAGGACAGCGTGACCTTCTCTCAGCCTTGTAAGAAGACCTTGGCTTTGTAGGTACGCTTTGAGGATGCCCTGTGCCTGTTAAAAATCAGGTTCCGTAAAGATGTGCTGCTATTTTCTTTCAGAAGTTACTGAAGCAGATGGAAGATGAAGGCCTTCATTCTCCCTTTGTACTACAGCATGGAGTGCAGACAACTTGCAAAGGACATGAAGGCTTAAATCTATTTCTCCAAGATGTGACAAGATTGAGGCTCATATTTTCTGTAGACGTGCTATGCCATGTATATGTTGGAGGGCTTTTCTGAAGAAAGGGTTGTTGTCTCTCTGCCCTGTTTTAAAATCAAAACAATATGTGGGCAATTTTGAAAGTCCTTGTTCATGAAGAATGGGTCAAAAACTCTGCAGCATGGGATCTTAGTACACTAAGACTAATGATGGTTTAACATAAAAAGCTGTTGTCATTGATTCAGGGACTGAAGGAGGGGTCTTTTCCTTTGGTTGAATGTTCTTATCAAATTTCTAAAGAGATTTGTACATCCTATGATTTTCTTCTAAATGTAGGTCAATATTTATTTTTTGTAGATGAAAATTGAAGAAGCTTGTGTGGGTTCTAATGAGAGTATTGTGATGGCTTGGAAATATTATGGAAATGGGTCAAAGATTGAGACATGCTCTGTCTTAAAAGTATCCTGTTAATTAGCCATGAAGTCTCTCTACTTCAGCTATAAGCTTTACTGCCCCATCCTTCCAAATAATATCTATTAGATGGCTTATGGCTGTGGAGGATTCTAGTCATTACACCAAAATCTTGTTATGTATGAGCAACAGATTCATATTGTTAACTGGTCTTAACTTTGACCAGCGTTTCTTAATTCACTGGCAACAGAAGTGCAGTGTTATGCTGTATCTTGATATTTCTTTATCCTTAGCTGATCCTTTCTTATTTAGGTGATTTGCCATAAATTGACTAAAGCACTCTGGGAGCAGATCATTCTAGAACAATGGTGCAAAGCAGAATAGTCTTCTGTACAGGGAATTTGGACCATTTTATTCTGAGACAGGTAAAAGTAAACTTCAATATGTTCTCAATTATTTTGCCAGAGACAGTAAAGCCTGCATTCAGTGGTTAAGATTCTGTGGAACGGTGGTTAACGCTGAAGGCCAGCCTGCTGGCCGTGCCCACATTTAGCTGTGGTGATGCAACATATTGTGTTCACCATTAATGTCATTAGTTCTTTTCACCCTCTTTATCAGGAAGATTGCCAGGCAGAGTCCAGGCTCTTGAGTGTTCTTTGAAATCTGCTTCATATGCAAGAATTTGAATTTACTTGCCAACGTAAGTGAAGGCATAATAGGAAAACAAAAATGAGCCCTTAATTTTGATGTAGTGAATTAAGCTTACAAAAAGGCAAATGACGGTTTTGGTGAGTGTTTCAGATTTTCATTAAGTGCCATGTTCTTTTGCTGAAATGGTTCTTGTGTATACCGTTTCAAAATAGTGTACATTGAAAGATGTAAAGTAGGTCTTATGCAAACCTTCAGCAGTGTTTCCATGCTGGCTGTCATACTCACAGTATTATTTACACTAATTCTTTCACATTTTTGTTATGCAGCCTTCTGCCTAAGGCATATCTCAATAAGGAATGGGCAAATACACATTTTTAATTAATACATTCATATAAACTGAGAGGGTTAGATGAAGGGTTGTGGAATTTTAGTGGAATTTTAGGCTTTGACCACAGAAAGGTTAAGGTCAGACAAGTGATTCAACTTCTCTTTTTTGGGGATTAAATATGTAACTGACTACAATTACAAACACAGATTCCTGGTAAGCTATCTGCTGCTTGTGTGACAAGATACCTCTTTCTTCAGTATAATTTGCTATTTGCACCATGTCATCCAGCATACCATGTTCTCTTCAAGTGTCTGTTCAAGTAGAGCCCTCCCTAGCTTGTGGTCATACTGATGCCAGGTGTCAACACATAAAAGTTAGAAACAGCAGAGGTGCCAAGCTGTGCTCTTCTGGTCAACAGTTTAACAGATCCCTGAGAAGGAGCTTCATCTGCAATGATGTATTTGTGGATGTTACCAATCTGACACTTTTTAATAGGTTGGCTATCGTCATCCAAAACATCCTCTAACAATGAATTTCGTAGTTCAGTGGTGCATTGTATGAAAAAGTACTTTCATCTGCCTATTTTAGATGTACCACTGAATATCTCCACTGGGTCCATAGCTTTTATGTTGCAGTGCTCGTTTAAAAGTAGTCATTAAAAGCCTGTTCACCTTCTTTACACACTACATAAGTTTAGAGCTTTCTTAGTTTTCTCTTTTTCACACTACTCTGCTTTCTCTCTCTTCATACAGAAGTTACTTTTTTCTCCCGTTATCCTTTGTTGGTTATTTTTATTATTATTATTATTATTATTATTATTATTATTATTATTATTATTTTTGAGGATATTTTTTGAGAGAGCGTAAGTAAAACAATATACAGGCTCTAGCTCATTCCTTTGACACATTCTTGAGTAATTTTGGACTGTTTCATCTTTACACACACTTCTTTCTCCTGTTTTACTTATTGTTAATTTTAATTTTTCATGTACTATATCAGATTTCTGAGATTGCTAATTTGAAATACTCCCTCCATTTAGTGGCTGTAGAAGGAATTTCAGTGACAGGCAAATGTGTATGAATAGGTTCACACAGAGATCAGCCTGCCACTCAATTAACAGAGCTTGACATGTAATCTTGGAGAGCTATTCAGTGTTATAAACATATATGTTTCCTCAGATTCAGTCGTGTCCAGAAAAGTAATTAAAAATGCAGTGGAATATACCCAGACTGATTCTGATCCCATTTATACTGAACAACCCTGTGGAATTTGGTATGTAGTTATAGCAAGTAAAGACGTTAAATATGCTAAATTATCTGATGATTGAATGTAGCTCACCAGGTCAGATTTTCCCTGTTGACTGAGTACAGCCTTGAGAAAGAACATATCATGTTTTAATCTATTCAGAAGTCACCTATTCCACAGGAGCAGAGTAAACAATTGTTATCTGAATTCTCCAGTTAATGTAATGAAGATTGGCATCAGTTCTTCTATATATTAGTCATTTGTAGTAAGATCATTTATCAACTATCTTTAAAACGGATGTCTGTATTTTTTGTGTGCTTATTCGAATTTAATTTTTGTCAATAGCTGTGAGAGGTCATTACCAGGTAGTACCATGTTATTCAATTAACATTTCATGTGAAATCATGCTGATAATAGCGCATTCAATTTTTATAATTGTTAAAGGTATCTTGCTAGATGTGGAAGCCTGGTGGTTTTGACTGCAGATTAAGCTATAGGTGATATTTTCATATCGCAGAAGCAGGTTCAGTATTTTTAAAGGACAAAATATTGAGGTTCCGTAAACACATGAGTGCAAGTGTCAAAGCAATTTTGTGCCAATGATTACTGGGTGTATAAAATTCCATGCATGTCACATACATTAGTGTGGACTTTTACATCCTTAATTGCTTTTCTTGCAGTTTTCTACTGTAGAAGGAGTTTTGCTGCTCATACGCCTTTCCTTCATTGTTCTATTCATTTTTCCAGATCATTACAAATTATACCAATTTACTGCTGACACAAGGCTTAAGACCAATGTACAAGACACCTGATTTGTAACTTGCACTGCATTGTAACTGTTTCAGAACCCAGTGACAAAGAACTGGGTTGGAGTGTTGTACCTGTGATTGAAAGTAATCATTTTGCCAGGTGGTTTACTGCCTGATCAAAGAAGGAATGTATTATATTATATTCTGCTCACACTCTACATTTCATTTGTTTTTACTTTCTTTCAATTACTTTTATTCAAGGTTGAGTTAAACCGTTTGAGCTCAGTGAGGTCAAGAAAATATGACTTTCTGAGGATTGAAAGACCTAGTAAAATGTTTAAAAAAAATAAAAATTAAATAACAAAACAAGTATATATATATATATATACACACACACACACTCAAAAGTAGATTTAGAAAGCCAGATCTCAGGTATTCTGAGAGTTTGTTGACTGCAATGGTAAAAAAGTCCTTAAGCTTCTATTTTTCTAATGTAATTTGCTTGATTCTGATAGAGGTACAGCAAGTGTGGGATGGCAACATCTTGGTAAAGAGTCATCCAATTTCTGCTTCTTTACCTGGAGTGGAAAGGCTTCTTTCAGTTTCTGGGATAACAAGAATTGACATGCAAGTATCTCAAATGACAGACACGTGATAGTAAAGATATTGGTAGTTTGCCTTGTTGGCTCATATGCAGCTTTTGACCAGTTCTAACCTCTGCATGCACCTCTGAAGAAGTACATGAATTATTGAATTGTATCTTATTTTTTTCTTGAATCTAGCAAGCTCAGTTTTTGTTTTCAGTCCTATCCTCCACTTTTCTCCTATGCTATCTGCATTCACTTCAGCAATGTTTTCTATTCACAATGTCAAACCATTGTGTTACTTTCACGTGGTAACAGGACACATCCTTGCAGAATCTCTCAATGTGCAACTTTCTATCAATTGAGAACTACTGCTGTCTGCTGATGATTATAGTTATATTCTTATAGAAATACAAAAATAAGCTTCCACAAGAAAATGTCAAAATCTTTTCTAAGAGTAGCAATTAGAATTTGTTTGTTGTCAGTGTGAATAGGAACAGAACACAATCTTATGTGACAAAGGTGAGTCACTTTAAAAGGAACTTGCTTTATGAGGGGACAACTGCACACTTTTACTAAGTTTAGCTGGTAAAATAACTGCGCATTTTACAAACATTCTACATTTCGTATATGAGGGGAGGGCACTGTGTGTCATACACCTCAATGACAGCAAGGCATTAGGCACTGTCTTCCACAATACCCTTGTATTCAGTTTAGGATATTATAGTGTGGATGACTGGACAACTAGCTGGGTGAAAATCTAGCTGGATGACTGGAGGCATGGACCAGCAGGACACTTAAGAAATTCAGCGAGAACAAATGCGGAGTCCTACAACAGCGAAGGGGTAACCCTTGTAGCAATACAGGCTGGGGGATGACTGAGTGGCTGAGATCAGCTCTCCTGGAAAGGACCTGGACATCTTGGCAGGCAGCAAAAAGGTATAAGGCAAGAGAGAACAAAGTAATGAGAAGCCTTTCCCTGTGAGGACAGACTGGCAGTGGCCGTGGGGATGGGCAGGCAATCTCTGCAGTCTTTTTCTAAGCTACCTATCTTCAAGTCATCAAAGCTGCAGAAATAAAGTGCTTTTACACATTGGCACATTTCTGTAAATTCAGTAGTCTGCTTTACAGCATGGCCACACAACAGAGTTTTTTTTAGCACAATTATCAGGAGAACAAGTGACTGGAGTACTGTAGTGATGCAGGATGTGAATGCAGCCAGCTACATATGGGCTTCGTGGACTCCAACTTCTAATATGGCAAGATGCACCTATTCCTTTGTAGATTTAAATTACTTCTCTATCCTACCTGAAAATCAGGAATTGCCTGGTCATTAGTGAAGATCTAGAGAAAAGTTGTGAGAAACAAATGATCCTCTTTTGGATCTGTGGTGCTGTGTGCTTTTGGATCTGTGTGCTTCCCTCACCTTCTAATCTTAATTGCACAGAAAATTAGTGCATATCAGATAAAGAGGTAAGAAGAATATATTATGGCCTATCTTTAAGTTTAGGCTTAAAACTGATGTTATAACAAAACTTTAGAAACTGAAAGCAGGTGCAAAAAAGCATTTACAACATCAATTATCTCTAAAAATCAGCCTTAACAAAGTTTCATATTTGAGTAGCTAAGTGACTAAGCTTGAGTGATTGAAAAGATAACCCATATTTCAGTACCAAAATCACAAAGGCTACTCACACCACACAGTCCATTTTATCAATTCAAGAAGAGGTTGGGAGCCAGGAGTTTGCAAAGATCAAATGTGCTGCAGAAAGCTGGAGCTCTGAATGCCTCTAAATGTTTCATTCATTGCGTTACTTGTATTCTTTTGATCTGAGGCAGGATTTACGCCAGGTTGCAAACTTTCAACAGTAAGCACAACCAGTACCATATTTTGAATGCAGAATTTGGAAACCAGTAAGTTAAACGTCCTTTATCTATGATTTTGGACTACGAAGAGCAGAAGAAAGGATTTGCATTTAAATTCTAAAATTGTGAGAAGCTCTTTATTACATCTTTAATACTTATTCCTGTACAGAAACTCTCACTAAGTAGTTGTGGCCTTTTAAGATATTTAGATATACCTGTTTACTGCTAATTTTCTTCATCACAGCCATTGTCCTATTCCTGTAAGGTTAAAATTCAGCTTGGATGATAGCACTATTTTACTAGATGCAACAAGTTTGATTACTGTTTGGCTAAAGACACTCATGTAGATAGTTGACTGCATGTGATTAGAGTGGGCACCAAATTACTTCCAAAGAGGGAAATGCTAGTTTCTACAAAAAGTAAATAATTGGGTTTCAGTTTCAGTCTGTTTTGTATCTGTGATGCAAATTGCCAAAAGTGGTCAGCATTGTTTTTTTCAATAACATCTCTACAAGCAAACATTAAAATAAAAATAAAAATAAAATAAAATAAAATAAAATAAAATAAAATAAAATAAAATAAAGGAAAAAAAAATAATCACAGAATAATTTAGGTTGGAAAAGACCCTTACAATCATCAAGTCCAACCATCAATCTAACACTGCCAAGTCTACTACTAAACCATGTCCCTCTGCGTGTCACATCCAAACATTTCTTAAATATTGCCAGGGATAGCAACTGCACCACTATCCTGGGCAGCCCATTCCAATGCCTAACCACCCCTCCCATGAAGAAATTCTTCGTAATATCCAATCTAAACCTGCCCTCCTGCAACTTGAATCTGTTTCCTCACATCCTATTGCTTGTCATCTGAGAAAAGAGACCCACACCCATCTTGCTGCAACCTCCTTTCAGGTAGTTTTAGAGAGCAACGGGGACTTCCCCCAGCCTCCTTTTCTTCAGATTAAACAACCCCAGTTCTTTCAGCCCCTGTTCATAAATCTTGTTTTCTAGTCCCTTCACCAACTTTGTTGCTCTTCTCAGAATGTATTCCAGAAACTCCATGTCCTTCTTGTAGTAAGAGGCCCAAAACTGATACGGAACACACTATTTGAGGTACAGCCTCACCACAGCCAAGTACAGAGGGACAATAACTTCCCTAGTCCTGCTGGCTACACTATTCCTGATACAAGCCAGGATGCTGTTGGCCTTCTTGGCGACCTGGGCACACTGCTGGCTCATGTTCAGCCGGCTGTCGACCAAGAGTCATTAGAATCTCCCCTTTGGCTTGTCTTGTTTTAAAATGACAGATCAGTTTCTCAGAGTAGGAAGCAAACTGCTTAGTATTATATCTCCAGAACTTCTGTCTGAAAACTCAGGTTTAGGAAAACATTGGAAAAAATGGTATATAGTACATGAGTCATTTGTATATATAACTATTCCCATTGCATTTGCTTCTTGAATATGCTTTCTACCATCCTGTTTTTTTACAGCCAAACAAAATTCTGAGTCATTCCCTCTGTTGACTTTGGAGAGGCAATCAGTCAGCCTAGAATTGCTTTCTGCTTATAGAATCCTTCAGTTTTCTAAAAAGAAATTGAGTACAATAGAAAAAAAAAAAACTAAACAAACAAACAAAAAAAAACACTCTTTCACACATATGTGTCTGTGATTTGCAAGACACCAGCCTTTAGAGCCTGTGTATTTTTGGAAAAGAGGGAAACTGAAGAGGCCAGGTTCAATGGGATGATTATTTTTAATGTTGCATAGCACCTGATGCTTTTAAGACACTTTAATGTTCAATTAAAGACATATTTTTGCTATCTTTTCTCATTCAAGTGAGTGAATGTTCTCAAGTATCACCCTGCTATATTCCTAAGTGCCTTTAAAATAATCTGATTGTATACTTTAAGCTGCAAACTTATTGTAACCCTGTTTAACACAAGGCTAACTCTGGTCTGGGGAGGCTAATCTCCCTTGTCCCCTTGTCATGGCTGTGGTAGTAATAATTAACTATCTACAGTTACCTAAGAAAACAGCGATACAGTGTAATGGTTTATGTCTGTGTGGCAATGCTATCTAAGGTCCTGATTTGTTTCCCTACTTGCAGGTGCTTGTTTCCACAGTTTGACCAGGTTTAGGTTTCTAAATGCCTTTCAGTGTTTCTGTAAAGTGTTAATAAATTCTATATTGAATCAGACCTGGGAAAAGCACTTTACCAGTACTGCCAGACTGCCATTATTTACTATATATATTTAATATATATATTACCAAACCAGGCTAGCACTATTTCACTGAAGTTTTATTTTTAAAGATTGGGGGTGAAAAACAATGTTGGTGACAAATTTTGAAGGTACCAATGTGAGTTACATTCTGCAATCCTGTTCAGTTCTCGCATTTGTTCTGTATCTCCCCAGTGTTTGTGTCTTTGAAAACTCCCTGTGGCCTCTAAATTCGCAATCAGACGCGTTATTACTGGTTCAGAAAAACAAACAAACAAACAAACAAACAAAAAACGGTCCCATAGCTTCAGTAGGATTGTGTGCTACTGAGCACAAATACAAACCATTTTACAATTATTAATGTAAGATTTTGACATTTTCAAAGACTGCCATTAGCAAACAGGAAGCTTTAAGTAGTTACTCAGAAGCAAAGTAAGTAAAGCTTCATTTGTATTTAGTTCTGTAACGTGTTACGTTTCCTATTTTTATATTTATTTCTACAACCTGTGAAATAATCATTTGGCCTGAGTAGGGCTGACTTGATAAGGTGAACTGGATGCTGCAGGAGATCAAAGCTTATAGCAAGAGGCTGTGTTGCCTGACCACTGGAGTGAGGAGGTTAACTGCGATTTTCTAGCATTTGCAGAAATTGTGAGTTCTTATTAGGTTTAAAGCCTGAACTGAGAACCTCATTTAGACAGCTTTTCTTCAGCACTGTCACTTTTCTTCTAGGTGGTATAAAGGCATGCCAAATCCAGTGTCACCATTCATGATCTCAGCTTAGAGAGAAGAAACTTTTTGTTTGTTTTATGTTTAAAATAAATGCATAAAAATGAATAGATAAAAATAAGTTTAGAATCACAGAATGGTTTGAGTTGGAAAAGACCATTAAAGATCACCTTGTCCAAACTCCCTGCCGTGGGCAGGGACAGCTCCCACTAGACCAGGCTGCTCAAAGCCCCATCCAACCTAGCCTTGAACACTTCCAGGGATGGGGCATCCACAGCTTCTCTGGGCAACCTGTTCCAGTACCTCACCACCACCATAGTAAAGAACTTCTTCCTTATTTGTAATCTAAATCTAGCCTCTTTTAATTTAAAACCATTACTTCTTGTCCTGTCAGTATAGTCCCTAGTAAAAAATCTCTCCCCAACTGTTTTTTTATAAGCTCCTTTTAAGTACTGAGAGGCTGAAATGAGGTCTCCCCAGAGCCTTTTCTCTTTGAGGCTGAACACCCCCAGCTCCGTCAGCCTGTCTTCACAGGAGAGGTGCTCCAGCTATCTGACCATCCTTGTGGCCCTCCCCTGGACTTGCTCTAGCAGGTCCATGTCTTTCTCTTGTTGCTCCCACAACCTGCTAGCTAGCTACAGTTCTTTTGATGCAGCCCAGGATACTCTTGGTTCACGTTGCTAGTTCATGTTCAGTTTTTTATCTACCAGCACCCCCGGGTCCTTACCCTCAGGGCTACTCTCAATCCATTCTCCACCCAGCCTGCATTTGTGCTTAGGATTGCCCTGACCCAGATGCAGCACCTTGTACCTGGCCTTGTTGAACTTCATGAGTTTCACACAGGTCCACCTCTCAAGCCTGTTAAGGGCCCTCTGGATGGCATTCCTTCCCTCCAGTGTGTTGACACTCCAGTGTGTCATGTTGGTGTCATCCACAATCAGCACGTTTACATGGTTGACATGAATAATTCACATCAAGTTGTATGAGATTTTTTTAACGTACTTTTTTTCATTGCAGCTATTGGCTGACGAACAAGGTCCACATCAAACGACCCAGCACTGGTCTCCTCATGTATACGCTTGCCACCAGATTTTGTGATGAAATTCACCTGTATGGATTTTGGCCATTCCCGAAGGATTTACATGGAAAACCAGTCAAATATCATTATTATGATGATCTGAAGTATCGGTACTTTTCTAATGCCAGTCCTCACAGGATGCCATTAGAGTTTAAAACGTTATATGTATTACATAATAGAGGAGCACTTAAATTAACAACAGGGAAATGTGTACAGCAATAAAGCACATACAAAGTACAGTAAGAAGTACAGAAGATGCACTTCATCATAAAGGTGTTGTGGAATGGCAATGGGATCCCAGTGAGGATATGTTTCAATACCCGCTAAGCCATTGGAAAAAGGAATTTTATCAGAAGTACATAACCAGCTATTATACCTGTAAAGTGCTATAAAACTAAGTTATCTTGACTGCAAGGGTTCAAGTAAGTGCCACTTTCACTAAGAACAAAGCCTGAATGTATACTCAGTAGTGTTTACAGAATCCAGTGATACATTCATCATGAATTAAAGAAGAAAAATATAGCCTGCTTACTGCTGACTTGCCACTGTGGTCAGACAGCCCACAGAACAAATCCCCTGTGGATCGAATATTCTCTTGAGCAAATAAACCAGGCTTTTGCAGAAAAAGAAAAAAAAAATCATGATGAGATTGAGTAGAGAAAGTGAAGTCCATAAGATCAAACAGATAAGTAAATGCCTTCAGTCAGGGGACTGTTTCTGATCTTGTATTATAACCTCAGCTTTTGTTGCTGTTTTTCTTATTCCTGTTGGTTGGATTTTGTTGTTTTTGAGTATTTGAATCCTTAAACGGTTTTGAGGATGTTATGAATAATTAAAAGTAAATATCTTATTGAATTGTCTTGGGGGAAAAAAGAAAAGAAAAAAAAAAAAAGGTGGGAGGGTGGAGGGAAGTATCAAATACTTTGTCAATTGTTGTTGTGTTGTATCCTGCTGTCACACAACCTTTAACCTCCCAATTGTTTTTCTAGCTACAGCTGTCAATACATGGAACCACTCAGAGATAGGTCATTTTGAGCCATTTTTTAATGAGAAGTGTTTCTGTTGTGTTCAGATTTGAAGACACACTTACAAAAAGGTGCCCTTATTTTTGGTACCAAAGATTACTCTTATAGTGTACACTATTTTTCCTTTCCTTGAAGAAATAGAGTAGATTTAGTATGATGTTTCTTTGCTGCTGAAGGGAACATGTTTTTTAAGTTTTGAGTGAAGCATCTCAAAGCAAAGACTCTTTACTTACTTTGCCTATAGAATTTAATTCTTCAGAAAAATCTGCAGGAGTAAAGAAATTATTTCATGCATTCAAATATAAATATGATTTTTATTCCTAATTGAAAGGAAAACATAAAGTCTAAAGGAACTCAGGTGACATAGTGGAACATGTTTAAAGAAAAAAAAATGGTTTAGCCAATTAAATGCAAAATAAATGAACTGCAGATCAAGCAGCTCTTTTAAAGCTTAAATTTCTAATGGTGTTGGATGATATCTCTAATATACCTCTTTTCTGTGAGCTTGATGTTCTGATATGTAATTGCCTGAAATAACATAGAGCTGCATTATCTTACATTGATTTGTCTTAGCATCTTGTTTATTCATGAAAATGAGAATTCTTTTCCTCTCTTCTTTCAGAAAAGAGAACAAGGAATTACAGGAGGGTAGGGAAGGGTGGAGTGTCAGTGCAACTTGTACAAAGATACAAAATATGTGTGCATAATGACACGTGTTATCTCTAATGGAGCAGGTAAATGAAGAACACCGTGGTTCCACCATTTTCATGTCAGTCTAGGATAAGGAGGAGACATGCAGGTACAATGTGTGGGTATTTTCTTGCTATGTTTTCAACTCTGGGTTAGGTCCTCATCTCCAAATATTATATTCAGTGCATCTCTTGAACTTTGAGCTAGTCTGAACACTTTCATATGTAGCACAATACTCAAAAACATTTACTAGATAAAAACACCACTTGTTACCAATTTTCTTCTTAAGTTCAAGTGTGTTTCATCATGCATGGCCAGAGGTCTGTGATTATGCAAGTTTAGTAGGCTAAACCACTGCCTTGTAAACGGTTTTGCCAGAAGTTGATGGGAAACAGAAAGTCATTATGCTGTACCTAGGACACGGTAGCATCTTTTCTTATTCACCTGTCTCTCCTACACAGGACAGTTTACTACAGTTATATGTTAATGTTTGGAATGTGGTCATAACATGATCACCACTGAAACCAAGACACCACTAGGTACTAGATAGTACAGACCAGAATGTATTTAATTCTTGTTGATCAACCACAGAGTGTTCTATGTACGCTGTATAAACATGTAGTTTAGGACAAGGGTATTTCCTCGATGAAGGGTGGGCACATTCCTCTTCTTTCTGTTAGGGTTTTGCTGCTGTCAAGTTTTTAAAACATTTTTTATATAAATTGACTGACTTTCCTTTGTTGAATTCACAGATGCCACTCTCACAGAAGCTCAGAAAAGCACCTGATGAGCTTTACTTTTTACTCTGAGAATATCTTTTCTTCTTTACTGTAGTGTTAGGCCAAAAAGGGAATTCAAGTAGACTAAAACACAAACTGACAGTTTATTGTTGTTGCTGTTGTTTTTGTTTTGTTGGTTTGTTGTTTTGTTTTGGTTTGGTTTGTTTGTTTGTTTCACCTCAAGGCAGGTTTTAGTCACAGAGAATCACACAGAATGGCCAAGGTTGGAAGGGTTCTCATCTGGTCCAACCGCCCTGCTCAAGCAGGGCCACCTTAGTGCAGGTTGTCCAGGACCATGTCCAGATGACTTTTGAACACCTCCAAGGAGGGAGACTGCACAGACTCTCTGGGCCACCGGTCCCAGTGCTATGTCACCTTCACAATGGGCTTGTTCTTTCCCAAGTGCAGGACTTTGCATTCTTCTTGTTGAAGTTCATGATGTTCGTGTCAGCCCATTTCTCCAGCTTGTCCAGGTGTTTCTGGATAGCAGCATGATCCTTTGGCATATCATCCACTCCAAAGATTGCCTTTGCAAGTCAGCAGATGAAGAAAAATTTGTCCTGAGCCTGTTTTGCAAGAGTCACATTTGATTCTCTGTGAATGAAATCAACTTTAATACACAAGCCATGGAGTCCAAATTTCCACCTTGTGATTAACGTCTGATAGAACAGGGTGATTCAGGGCAAGGTTTCTCAAAGCTGCTTTGACACACGCTGTGACAGTAGCACCTCCTTCCAAGGCAACAGTAGCTTGTCTATACCTTCTCAAAACTGGGCCTTAACCTGCAGACTTTCCACCTTCATATTTCACACTTCTGGTACCATGAGCCGCAGTCTCATGGCTTTTTACCCTCACCCCCAATCCTTCTCGAAGCACCATCCACTCAAACTGACACCCAGATATGTCTCCACACAGAAAGCATATGACTCCTCACTAACCCATGTCTTGTCGCACCTGCCTCAGCTTTGTCCTGAGTTGGACTTGTAAGGAGGTGAGTGGTAGGTTTCAGAACATCATCCGAGTCAAGTAGATGTTGTAATCTTTGACCATGCAGGTTTTCACAAGTGCTAAGAGACTTTTTACTCTACTGCTGTTGTATGAATTAAAATATATATATGTGTGTGTCCAGATGGAACCCAAAGCTTCTGGGGGTCCCTGGCATATATGCAGTTTGGTGTGCTGCAGTGTCCATTTTGAGGTGCTTTGTGACCATCGGTTATAGTAGGGTGACCTGAGGTGGGACATGCTCAGATGTTTTCCTGTTAGTCCTCTCATTGCTGGGAGGCTGTAACAGTGGACTCATTGCAAACATCCTCTCACACCTTTCCCTTAGACGTCATGGCTCTATATTGCCCTTGAAGTCTTTGTGCATTTGTATCCAGGCAGCCCAGGTCCTTAAAGAGACCAGTTAACTTCCCCTGTGTGACACTTTCCCTACAGATGACCTGGGGAAGGAGAGGGATGCCTTAAATGAATAGGGACTTTACAGCAGCACCTTGTGGTCCTTCACAGTGCAGCAGTCACCAGCTTAAGCTTCTGTAGCTGCCTTGGATAATTTCTGTTTTTCATAAACATTCATACATCCTGTGCTGCCTACAGCACATACCAGATAAGCAGGCTTTATTATGATTATTACTTTTATCATCCAACACTATCAACAGCTAATATGAAGTAGATAGGATAAAAATAAGGATCCCTAATATTGTGACAATATCTGCACTGTTGAGGATCATCTGTGGAACACCTATGGACTGAGTGTTCCTCAAATTCATCCTCACATAAGTCATATCAGTTGCCAGCTATGGTTCCTAAATGTATGTTAAAAATAAGAACCGGGAGCTACATCAGGACAGCAGACAGTGTAATTTTTCAAATCGCTACGTTAATGTTTCTGTGGCAGAGAGTTTTTCTCTTATATTTCATAAAAATAATAGATAAATACCTTTGATTGTTAAGTTTTCAGCTTTGGGACAATTCTTTCTCCCACAGCTCTGAGCCACTCTCCAGACACAAGATCTACTGATCCTTTCAAACTTTGGCCGGTTTACACAATCTGATGTCTAATAAAAACTGTACCATTCTTTTGTTAAACAATAAAATTAAGACATACTTGAGGACAGCACCTTTTTTCTTCCTTTTTTTTTTTTTTTTTTTTAAAAATTCATTGCAATTTGAAGAAAAAGAGCTGTGGGTTCAGTACCTTTTATTTTATTTGATCTGGAAAAGTGCTGAGCACTCCTTACAGTGACTTTCCTGGGTGAGACATGTCCAGGATTTAGATGGGGATCTAGATTAGTATATTTCAGGATATGACTCTGAAATTGCACATTATTTATTTTTAAGAGCACTGTTACTTTGTGTAGGGAAAAGCACAATTCTTCTAAATGTAGATAAAACAGAGGAAGAGCGTTTACAGAGAGCATCATTCCTGCACAGTACTATTGCTACTGAGCATATGTAATACAATTTCTGTGGTTTAAAGTATTGATATGTATTCTGTCAGGATTGTCATGTCTGACCCTTTAATATTATTTCAAGTATAGCTATTGGGGATTGTTTTTTTTATTTGTACAACTGTAAAATAAAGATTTTTTTTTCATTTTTTTTTCTGCTATATTCTATTCCATATTCCTTTGTAACACAGTTGTGATAGTATTTTTCAATTACATGCTAATTGTAAAGATATGTGGAAGGAGAGAGTGTCTGCTCCTTTAAGGGTGTCTGTTCAAGGACTTTCTCAACACAAAAGGGGATATTAAGAAAAGGAGGAAGCCATAAACAAGAACACAGACAGACACAAACCTGACTGACAAGTAACAGAGGTATTAACCAGGACCAAGCCCAGTCAGTCACGCTGCTGGTAAGGACACGTGGAGAGTGAGAATGTTTCTTCCATTATGGTTATCTGATTGAAGAGCTTCTCAAGTGGGCACTGAGGAAAAGGGGGAAGCAATAAAGTACACAGAGACACAAACATGGCAAACAAACATAATGGCAACAAAGACAAGATGGTCTCTCACACTAACCGATGGACTGTCAAGAAACTGCACATGAACTGGGACTTAGTGACTGACAAGGATGCAGACCTGAGGGTCCAGGATGTCGGAGGGGGTCAGTGGGACTGTGCCAGGTGATGAGGCGATGGGCAGGGGAAAGGGCCAGGGGGCAGCAGAATGGGGAACAGACTGAAAGGGTAGAAAAGGGGCCGGTCGCGTGTGAGCTGTAGCCAGTCAGTGTGTTTGTCTGACTGAGCCCTGCACCTGATTGCCACAGCCTGTCTTGTCTTCCCATTAAATCCTCTCTCAGCAACCTCTCTGCATGATCTCAGTCTCTGTCCTGGGTGGGGGGGGGGTGGGGGTGGGGGGGCACGGGGAGGTGAGGGTTTGGAGCAGCAGGAACTCGGTGACAGCTCCTGGGGATGGGGGTGAGTGGGCTAGTTGCTGGATACCGGAGTCAGACTGCGGGCATCAAGCGGGTGGGGGTCCCATGCTGGCGCTCAGGGGGCTGCGAATGTGGGTGCCCATGGACTGACTGCGTGAACAGTGGTGCATGCAGCCAGCTCCAGTTACAAATCATATATTCACTTAGGCTGGAAAAGACCTCCAAGATCGTCAAGTCCAACTGTTAAGCTAGCACTACCAAGTCTACCACTAAACCATGTCCCTAAGCACTACATCTACACGTCTTTTGAATACCTCCAGGGATGGTGACTCAACTACTTCCCTGGGCAGCCTGTTCCAATACCTCACAACCCTTTTGGTGAAGAAATTTTTCCTAAAATCCAGCTGGAAGCTCCCCTGGTGCAACTTGAAGCCATTTCCTCTTATCACTTGTTGCTTGGGAGGAGAGACTGACCCCCACATCACTAGGACCTCCTTTGAGATGGCTATAGAGAGACAAATCTTTCCCTGGGCCCCATCTGTGCTCAGCAGCAGGGGCCCAGGACCAAGGCCATCCACTGTTCACAGAGCTGCTTTGAGGGTTTCTGCCTCCTGGCAAGCCCCACTGGCAGCACTGATACAAAGACCCTACAGAGTTTCTGCTCCAAGGGGTGGTGGGTGGCAGGCCTCTGTGTGGCCCACCAAAGCCCAGGGAGCCCTGCACTTATACAGCCGAAAGCAAAGCATATCATGGTGCTACTGGGGTCGTGCTGAGCTGCCTCCCATGTTGGCTGAGGGGGCAGCTACAGCTCTGCATCCTGGCCACCATCCAGCTCCCAGCCCTCCTGCTCCCAGGGGCAACAGTGGGGCCAGCCCAGGGGGCAAGGAGAACAACCTACTGCTTCCTCCTGCAGTGCAAAGCAGGTGGCACTTGCTCTGCAGTAGTCTGTACTCACAGCTCCATGAGCACTGGAGTGGTACATAACCATAGGGCAGGAAGTGAAGTGATTTCAAGAGATAGCGTGTATATGTTTAGTTAAGAAGTTTGACATTGGACAGATTGATCACCCCTTTTCAACACTCCCACCACAGAATTCTTAAATTCCCGTGGTGAGCATCTGCTTGTTGGTAAAGGTCAGCGAGCATGGTTGCCATCATGCAAGTAGCCCTTCTCTTCTACCTGTGTTTCCTAAGCTGCATGCCCCTTTGGGAGCACCTAAGCTGCACCTGCTGCACCAAAGACCTCCCTGTGCAGTCCCTGGGGCATACCACCTCCCTGCCTGCCCCAGAGACCAGGAGCCTGTATTTGCAGTTCCTCTAACGCATGAAGGGTCTTTTCTACCCCCTCAGAGCTGGCAGGCAGGCAATATCCCCAAACTTTCTTTTTCAGGAGCAGAAACGTGCTGAAGCACAGAGTAAAGATGTTGCTCTAAACCTGGGAAAGAAATAACACTTATGGGCTGTGTTTTCCTCTCCCACTGTGGCTTGGGAGCCCTGGCTCAGGATGGTGCCAAGGCTGTTTTCTTCCTGCCAGGGAGAGCAATTGCAGCTGCCTTTTCTGTTTCTGCTTTGCACCAGGTACTGACCTCCTCTGAGTCTGCTGGGACACGAGTTAAAGCAAGACCTGCCTGTCTGCCCTCCCAGGCCACAGCACAGTCTCTTAGGAGTGGAAGAACAAGTTGATTGGCAGCTAATTGCATGTAATTAAGGAGCCAGTAAGCCACTTTGAATCTGGCTCTTTTTAAGCCATGTTTGTTGAGCACTGTTATTCTGAGACTGGAGGAATCAGAATTAGAGAGCAGCCCAGGGGACTGGTGGCAGCTCAATTAGCATCGTTTAATGGAGCAACATTAAAGGCTATGGTTACCCCAGGGAGAACATGGTGCCTTGGCCTGTCATCATGTTTGCACCCACTTTAGTTTGTCTTAGGGGACACCCTATTAATACGTGGTGCTAATCCTGGTAAAAGAGATCCTAGAAGATTTGGGTTTACATCTCCAACCTGTAAATACTCAAGAACCAGGTCTGATATCATTATGCACAAGTAAGACCTCTCACTCCACAATGGTTGACCCTGAAATGTGTATTGTCAAATGCTGCTTATTAAACTCTTAGCCTTCTGTAAAGGGATGCAGAGTTACTGAAAACGAACAGATGAGGAAGCCCAGGATCAACATGAGTGAATTCAGTAACTGAGAGTAAAGTTTCTTGACAACTCACTGCTCTGAGCTGTGATTAGTCCTGCAGGTGAATTGTAAATATCGAGTTGTGGCAAAATACTGTAAGTGTTAAAATAAACCACAGACACATGCCACCTTCAGGAAACACCCTCCAGCTTCCTTGGGAAGGGATGTGCTGCAAATTTACACCATCCACCCCCACTCAGTAACTTAAAGGTCAATTATGAGTTTGGGAGGAAAGAGATTTGGCTTTGTCTAAAGTTACACTAGAAGCCAAATAAGCTTCTCGAGTATCAGCTGGATGAATAGGGCAGGATATCTCTCTTAGAATATAAAAAAATCATTTTTCTTCCTCTTGTATTACCAGTGTTGGGATTGCTCAGCATGTCACCTTGCAAAGGAATGCCTTCCCTCCCGGTATTAGCATGAGTAAAATGCAGCGTGATCCGTTCATGCCAATGTGATTTTGGGGAGTTCTTGCTTTTTTCTTTTTCTTTTTATATTTTTCCACGTAATGGTTCAAAAAAACTGTCTCACTACTGCTACTACATAGCTTTGTGAACAGGCGAGGCTGCCCAACTGGCATGTCTGCCAGCAGGCAGAGCAAGTGTCCTCCTCTGTCCTAACTTTTGCACTTTATAGGCATTTCGAGTCTGGCTGGTGTTACATGAACGGAGAAGTGTCTGCCCTCACGAGGCCCTACTTGGAGTGCTGCATCCAGGTCTGGGGCTCTCAACACAAGAAAGATGTGGGCCTGTTAAAGTGGGTCCAGAAGAGGGCTGTGAGGATGATCAGAGAGATGAAGCACTTCTCCTATGAAGACAGGCTGAGAAAGCTGGGGATGTTCATCCTGGAGAAGAGAAGGCACCAGGGAGACCTTATTGCAGCCTTCCCAGTACTTAAAAGAGGCTTTTAAAAAAGATAGAGATAAACTTATTACACAGGCAGATGGTGATAGGACAAGGGGGAACAATTTTAAACCAAAAGAGAAGGGATTTAGATTAGATGTTAGGAGGAAATTCTTCACTCAGAGGGAGGTGAGTCACTGGAACAGGTTGCCCAGAGAAGCTGTGGATGCTCCATCTCTGAAGGTGTTCAAGACCAGCCTGGATGGGGCTTTGAGCAACCTGATCTAGTGAGTGGCATCCCTGGCAGGGGTTGGAACTGGAAGATCTTTAATGTCCCTTCCAACCCAAACCATTCTGTGATTCTATGATGACAAGTAGTGACTAAAACTAGAACAGGGCTGTCAAAGCAAGTGACTCAGCTTCAAAAGAGTCAATTAAGCCACAGGAATCAGTAAAGGTAAAATTTTCTAGTTATCACTTTCAAAATGTTTGTTAGAAGAACTAACAGCTTTTCAGCAGCTCCATCAGTCCTTCATTTGTTTCTCTGTCTTTCCCCTTACAATTTGCATATTATCCAGATGAGTATATCTTCTTAGAAGTGAGAACTGGGATACATTAAAGCCTCTTGCACAAGGGCAAGGAAAATGACAGAATGTCTCTGAACAAGACTCAGTGGAGGAAGGGGAGGGAGTTTCTGAAGTTTCTGATCATAAGGTGGTTTACAACAAACAAAAATCCACACCATGTTTACATCAGAAATCTTGAAGTAGGATAAAACTGTTTATTAATACATTGTATTTAGTTTTAAAGTACACATTATCAATATCCTTCTGGCAAGACATTCCTTTTTTTATGGGAGCTTACTAGTACGTTTGGATGTGATTCCCTGGAAACATATCTATTTTGTCTCTTCTTCACACAGACTTTGCACTGGGTCAGCACTGACAGCCAGCCCAGTGGTGTGGCTGTAGATGGTCTCAGCACTCTGGGAGCAAACACACTGCCAGCTGCTGGGCTTGTGATGGTGCCACTGACTTTATGCAATGTACAACATTCTTCAGTGCAGAATGCCAGGCATATGCCCCTTACAGAACAGGCCCCAGACCCCTGTTGGGGCAGCCTGTGCAGCCTGAATGCCAAGCGACTGTTGGAGAGCACAGCCCAGCAGCAGAGAGCTCTGCCTGCAAGCAGTGGCAGCACTCACAGCCTGAGCAGCAGCGGCACTCACAGCCTGCTCGGCCAGCCCTGCTGTGGGACCGGCACCCATGGGTGTGCAGCTGCCAGTGCACCACAGAAGTCATGGCCCTGAGCAGCAGCGGGTGGTGAAAAGCTGTGTTTTCTTCTTTCTCTGAGACGATATTTCTACACAGGCTCATTTAAAGCACCACATATGTGGGAAAAGAGGTGGTGGTATTCCTAGGGGAAAGGGCAGGCCTGTGGTCTCACATGGAGCAACAGCAGCGCACCATGTGCGCAGTCCTGTGGCTACCTTCAGGAAGGCATGTGTCATAGGTTATCCTTGGCTTGCCACCTGGGGCAAAGGGATAGGGAATGGAGGTTGTAATCAGTTCATAAAGCTCCATCTCTGCTGCTCCTTCCTCTTCACGCTGTTCCCCTGCTCCATATCTAGGACCCTTATGTTTCTGGCTTAGTGAGATGAACATGTACGTGGACTAGGTGAACACGGGATCTTTGAGGAAAACTTACATTTCTTCAGACAGGGCAGAGGTCTGTGCCTGAACAGAGATCAGAACAAAAGCAGTGGAACAATGTGATGAACTGGAGCAGCTAGAACTGAAGTATCTACCCAACTGTTCTGGTTTCTAACCATAACTACCTGTTGCACATCAGGAATCTCAAGTCATTTTTAAGTGTGTAAATGAGTGCAGCCAGAGGGGAAACGTCAATGAAGTGTGTATCCAGCTGGACAACCTGAGAATTCCAGAAAAGATAAAGACCCACACTGACAGGGCAACTATAAGGTTAAAAACGAACATAACACATCTATATCTGCATCTGCCTTTGTCTTGCTCTTGGAGCCTACTTTTCTATTTTCCTCTCTTCTCCAAAGATTCTTGTCCTCAACAGTGCATTCAAGGATGCCTTCACTGTTCTCCTGAAAGACTGCAGGGTGTACTTTGCCAAACCTATCTCTCAGCAACAGTACCACCTTAAGCAGCCCCCTGTCTTCATCCCATAACTACTCCTGTCTTCCTTCTCAGAAGAGTTCCGCTGAAAAGAAAAAAAAAAAAAAAAATTGAAGTCAATTTGAATTAAAAAACAAACAAACATCATCATCATCAACAACAACAACAACAACAAACAGCTCTCTGTGTTTCATCCAGTCTCCCCATGACCATAGCTTCTCTTAGGAACAGAGTCAACAAGGCAGGGGTATTAGCTGTTAAAGTACGAGGCAGAAAGACTCTTTCCACTCCTCCCCACTAACTCTGTGCCGTGGCGTGCAGCTGAACATTCTTGGCACCACAGTGACACCTCATCTGTCCTCCTTCTCCAAACCCAGAGATGTTCAAGGGACATGCAGTGAGCCAATCCTCCACACCGGTCTGCACAGGGAGCAAGTGTCAGTATTTGAGCTTTAGGTGCTCCCAGGACGCTCCCTCCAATGTGTGCCTGCCCATGCAGGTGGGAGTACCCCCTGGGCTGGCTCCACATGTCACACCCCATCAGGCAGCCCCACAAGCTTCAGGGTCAGCTGCTTGTGGCATTGATGGGGAGGCTGCTTCATCAGGATCGAGGGTGCCAGAGGTTCCACTTCTGGTACTGCCAAATGACATGACAGCTTCTTCTCTCTTTAATGCTTTCCTTCCCTGCCATCACAAAGGTTCCTGTTTCTTTCCTACTTATTTTCAAGCTGACTCCTTGTTTGTGTCAAAAGTCTTTTTTGTGATACCTCAGTTGCTGTTTAATCCAGCTAATGGTCATCTTTCTCATTAGTATTATCCCTATGGGGCCTCTCAACACCTAGGGATTCTCAGCAGAGTTTTGTGTTTCCCATTCACACACTGTTCAAATTACATCCCTTTTTAATCAGGTCTTATTATCCATGCCATTTTGCTAAGTATGTGTGTCTTCACAACACTGTTCCTCTTGCAGAGCATCTAATCCTTAGTGGCACACTCTCCAGCACTGATTTATGTATTGCTCCTCCCCAGCATACTCTTCAAAGTCCATGCCATCAGTTTCCCCATGAGTAGCATTAAAAAGTCTTTCTGACTCACTCTTCATGCTGCTTCTTTTCCAATTGTAATCTGCAAGTCTTGCTTGATTTGGAGTTTCTGTGGCAGCAATTTTCTTGCATACTGCTACCTATCTCATTGCTTGACATGATGCATTTGAAGACTCCTTCTCCATACCACTGCAAAATTTTCTTTACTGTTTGTTTACCTTATTATAGTTCTCTGCTTGAAGTTGCCTGTTTAATCATTTCCTAAGAACACAATGTGCTCCCTCATTCCCCTTTCACCACCGAGGCTAGTGTATGATTCTGTGCTTTTTAATTATTTATTTATTTTCATCACATTTGTAAGCTGAGTCCTCCCTTTTGGGCAAAGTGTACTCTGTCCCGGGAATGTGTGCTTTGATTCATTTCAGAAGAACTTCTAGCAAATCCTACAGATTATTATTAAGAATATATCAGATTATTTTGTTTATTCTACTTTATCTGCTTTTCAGAGCACAGTTCATTATCTCTGAACTATCAGTTGTTTTTCTGCCCTCTCAATTTGCTGTCCATACTAAAATGAATGTTTCAGTTTTTGTACATCTCTGCACCAAATGTCCTCCTGTGAAAGTACTTTCCTATAGCACCAGAGTTATGGAATTACCATTTAATTCATCCACACATATAACCTTTGGCTTCAGCCTCATCCACAGCTTGACAAAAGTGACTGGAATGACCAAAAAGCAGCTGTCCTGATTCCTGAGGGAATGTTCAGGGCTGGCAGGAGCTGCCATATCCCCTGCAAAATTCCAGCTTTAACCTGGGTCTTGCCAGGTCATACATGGTGCCAGTTGCATTAGGGTATTGGAAACATCCATTTGCAAATGGGGACATCTCAAAGGCTCAGATCTTAAGAAGAGTTCAAATGATGAATTCAAATCAAACTAAATCCAATATACTTCATATTCTTAAAATGTTGTGGAGGCAGTGGCCTGCCTTTCTTCTCTGTGTGGCTGCTCAGAACAAGTGGATCCCAGCACAAACTGTACCCAGAAAGGAGAATATTACATCTTCACAAAGAAAAAAAGAACACTATATCTTTCTTCAGCACTTTGGTTATTGCCCTGAAAGAGTCTTTACAACACCATTGCCATAAATGCAACCTCTTGTGTACTGGCCCACCATTAATATTGGGCTGTTAAACAAGCACTGCCAAAGAGCTGACATCCTGCCCAGGGCTTTCTACAGATGCTCAAAATCTTTTAATAGATTTAAGAGACAATCTCACATGCTACCTCTACCTAGATACATGAGAACTGCCTGGATTTCCAGGCTAAGATATTTTCCTGGTTGCAAACTCCATCAGAGTAAGAGTTGAGTATAGCCATGACAGTATATCAGACACTGGCCTACTTTTCCTCCTGGGAAACAGACGAACTGTCCATAAAGAGAAAGCATCTTTCCAAACTCAGCGAAGCTATTTACATCCTCAAACTCTTCACTGTCCCTTCTCTTCCTCTTTGTTTCTCATCCCTGGCTACATAAGAGCTTTTGCCAGGAGACCAATGGAGAACACAGTGGTACTTTTCCATTGATGTTGTAGAGTCAAAAGTCACTGCTGGAAACATCTTTGTGATGGCATGAAAGTGTTTTAAGCACAATCCTTAGCCCCACCCTCAGGAGAGCTCTTGCTGGGACATGCTGTTCTTGGGAAATTTTCCTGCTACAGGTGTCTCCACACATTTCCTTGCAGGCTCAGGAAAGGCTGGGCTGGCTCGCTTCAGGCATCACTAGGGGACAGTCATGATCAGACAGCCTGTTCTTCACTCTGACATTTGGCAAGCCCCAAAACATACGACAATAACAGTGACAGGAATTTGTTTACAGATACTAAATAAAGCACTGAAGTCTGACTTTATGGAGAAATTACATGACCTGGAAAGCAGGCTGATGACAGCCAATGGGGATATCTCAGTGGTTAGTGCATGCCACACAAAGATGTACAGGCACTGACAGAATGAGAGCAGGATGCATACACCTCCCTGGCCATAAAGTCACAGCACCTACTGGCTGGAAGGGCCTCTGAAGGTCACCAAATCCAACAATGTGCTAAGAGTGCCCACATAACTATCGCGTTGTGAAGAATAGCCTCTTTTTAAGTAAACGTATTGGTCAAATACAAAGTCCTGCACCGTGGGAGGAACATCCCTTTGCACCAGAATATTCTGGGGGCCACCCAGCTGCAAGATGTTTGCAGAAAAGGACATTGACCAGGGGTTGCTGGGTCCCAATCAGCCCCCTATCCAAGCGGGGACCCGATCACTACATCCATCCCAGTCCAAGGGCCAGCAAGAACTGACCACAAGAATCTGCCAGGAAAAGTGACTGTGTCCTCCGGTGACTCCATTGGGGAAGCTGGCTGCAATTTCTTTGAGCAGTCACTGCTCTTGCACAGCCTCTTGACCTGGATGTGATGCTCTGGGGCTTGGACCTGTGCTGTCTGAGGACATCTTTCCTCAGAGCACAGTGCCATGGAGCCAGACCCTCTGCTCTCGGCGGGTTCCTTTCCCCTAATTCGAGCACCATGGGCCATGGTCCCAGGGATATGAAGGGCATCTCTGCTCTGGTTTGAGCATTCTTGAGACCAGTTGAGTGGTCTTGCTGGACCTCTTTTCTTCACTTGAACACTGTGGCACTTGGTCTTTTGCTCTTGCAGGCACTCTTTCCCCAAAGCAGAGCACCGTGATAGCTGGGCCTCCAGTCCTTCAAGGGATTTTCCCATCAGGTGAGTGCCATAGATCCTGGTGCTATGGCTTTGCAGGGCCTCTTTTCGCTGACTCAAGCACCATGGCACCCAGTCCTCTGCTCTTGCAGGGCTTCTAAGCCGCCATTCAAGTCCTGTGGGCCTGGCCAGCTCACTGGTCTTTGAGGGCTTCCTTCCCCTCGCTTGATCAGCCTGGGGCCTGTCCCTTGGGACCTCTTTGCCCGGCTTTGGGGGCTATGGGTTCTGTCCTGCTGCCAGTGCAGGACCCCTGTGCCCTGGTCCATGTGCCACAGGTATAGGACATGTGGTCTTGTAGCACCTCAGTGCCCTGAGGTGAGAGGGACCATGGGGCTGGGACCTCTGCTCTCACAGCACCTCTGTGCACTGCTTTGTCCGCATGGGGCTGGCTCCTATGCTCTCAAGGTACCTGCACTGAGAGAGGGCCAGGCCCCATGGTGTTTGCTCAGGGCAAAGAGAAAGGTGATTGTGCTGTCACCCTCCAGCACAGGTTTTCTGCACACTCTTCAGGATCTAGCCTTGGTGCTGGCATTTCTTCTCTGCCACTTGGACAGAACCCTCTGTGGTAGATGGGTGCCCTCAGTTCCCTCCCGCCTACTGCAGCCCTGGAGATCCTTGGCTTTCTTTGAGGCAAGGGCACACTTGCACCATCTTGCTGCATTGGCCTGAAGACGTGAACCATGGCAAGGGCAACTGGATGGGGGCCTGGGAAGATATGTCCAGGGCCTCACTTTCTGGCTGGAAACACTGGTGCTGAGCACAAGTGATGTGATGGCTGCAGTGGACAGTGGCATTGCATAGCCCCAGATACTTGTGCAATGACCAGAGTGCTGCCAGATTGAGTGCCATAGGCAAGGAGAGCCTGTTGTGATGTCTACCACTGAGGGACAGTGACAGCCCCGAGCTATGGCTTGTGACCACATGGCCCTCGCTGCTTACATCTGGGTGCAGTCTCACCTATCTGGCTTGTGCCTGCACTCTGGCTGAGCATTTACACGAGGTCCAGAGTGAGGAGCAAGGATAGCCTTGGTGCTGGTGTCGTGCTCTGGGAGTTGCTGACAGCAGCTCTCAGTGCCCTTCCCAGAGCCATCGCAGCTTCTTCCCCAGTCCTGCCTGGCTCAGGCAGCCGGGGCACCCAGGAGGTGTGCTCGGCAGCAGCAGACGTGAGCAGTGGGGGGGCGACCTCTTCTGGGGCAGCTGGGAGGGTTTGCTTCCTGAGGGACCCGAACACTTGTTCTTCCCCTCCCAGGGTCAGTGAGTGACCATGGCCTCTCTTCTTTTTCCAGTGTGACTGCTGCTGCTGCAGTGCCAGTGAGGAGGAGCAGCCCATCATCCCCTGCTCTGTCCTGCTCACCACAGCAGATGGAGAGCATGGACTCTGAGCTGGACGGTTGCTGCCCCATTTGTCTGGACACCTGCAACAACACCAGCTATGTGGTGCCATGCCTCCACCAGTTCTGCTTTGGCTGCATCAAGCTGTGTATTGAGAGACAGCCCAAGTGCCCCCGATGCAAGAAAATGGTACAGTCCATCTTGCACTCAGTGCTGGTGGATGACTGCTTCGAAGAGCTCGTTGTAAGACCACCCACAGTAGCATCTGTCATCACCCACCAGGAAGAGAGAGCTCCTGCACACCTGGACACCCCCAGCCCCCAGCAGCCAGATGCCTCTGAACCACAGGTACCCACGGCTCCTGTGGGCAGCCTCCACCCCTCCACCTGGGTGTCCCTCTTCCGCCTGCACCCAGCTGTGCTCCGGCCCCTGCTGCCCTGGCTGTGCCAGGAGCTGGGGCAGCTCCTGGGGGCTAATGGCAGGGCAGCCTCCGCAGTGCCTTGTCATCTCCAGCCTGCACCTCTTTGGCCTGGACCAGGGGGCTCTGACCATGCTGCTGCACACAGTCCTGCAAAGCCAGGCTGCCAGCTTTGTGCGATGCCTCATCGTCAGCACTGTGCAGTGGTGCAGCAGAGAGGCCTGGCATTTGCTGGGCCTGGACACCGCCCGTGCTGCTGGGGAACAGGATGCCAGCCCTGCAGCTGCCCCCAGCCCAGCTGCCTCCCCAGCCATGGCTCCTGCCCCCAGCCCAGAGCCCTTCAGTAGCCCCGAGGAAAACAACATGGGGGTTCCTGTGCCCTGCGACCAAGAAGCACCCCAGGAGCAGCCAGAGCAACCTGTGGCAGGTCCCTCCACTTCCAGCTGGGGCAGGGACCATTCACATTGGGGGGCCCGGTGAGCCCCAAAGAGGAAGGCCCTCACCTCCCAGGCCTCAGCACCACGCCCCAAGAGGCCACGCTGCTGGTGGCACTGGGACAACAGCCCAGGAGCTGGCGAGACCAGGGCCAAGCCAGCTGCTGGGGCACATGCCGGCACCCCAGGACACAGAGAGGTCCTCAGTGTCTCACTATCACACAGAGTAGCAAAGCAATAAAATTACAAGAAAAAGTCTTAGTGTTGCCAATAATACATTGGTCACTGCTATCCCCACCCCTGCTGCCATTCCCCTCTCTTCCTGCTGCTGTGCCCACAGCCTTCTCATGTGCCTGCTGCACTCAGAGTCTGATGGGGTTGGTCTGGTGGGAAAGGGTAATGCCGCTCTTTGCCAGGAGGGCTGAGGTGTTTGTCTTGGTGCTTCTTTTCCCCAGGTGCCCAGCACCACTGCTCTGCTCCTCCTGAAAGTGCATGCTGCCCAGCTGCAGGTCTGCAAGTGATGTGGTGGCTGCAGTGGACAGTGGCATTGTGGTAGCCCCAGATGCCTGTGAGATTACCAGAAGGCCAGCCTGTGCCCCACCCCCATCGCCCCTGGCCTAGGCTCCTGCTCATCATCCCTCTTTTGCCTCGGGGGGGCTTGGGGTTCTGCCCTTCTGCCAGCCTCCCCTGCTAGGCACATCCTGGCACTGGCAGTGCCCAGATACCCCCAGTGCGCAGTCATGGCCTGGTGCTGCTTCTCTCTGCAGCAAGCCAAGGTTGTGCCCTGCCCAGACGGGAACAGCATGGAGTTCAGTGAGGGGAAAGGCAGATCTCTGCACCTGGGGAGGAACAGCCCCAGGCACCAGGACATGCTGGGGCTGCCCAGTTGCAAAGGAGTTTTGCAGAAAATGAGCCAGGGCTCCTTGTTGACACCAACTAGAACATGGACTAGCAATGTGCCCTTGCTGCAAAGAACTCTAACAGTGTTCTTGGCTGCACTGGGGAACTGTTGCCAGCAGGTCAAGGGAGGTGAAAGTCTCTGGGAGAGCTGCTCAGCTTCACTGCTGGCTGAGGGAAAAGATGCAGCCACATCCACTGGCCTGGGCAAGACAGTAGGACTCCAGGAGCCAGGTTGGGCCACAGCAGCCAAGCAACAGGGGCCTGGGATTTAGTGGCTGGAGGGGGTGGCCATTATCCTAATTACTATAAAATGCTTAAGGTGGTTCACAAGAGAGCAAAACTTATCCTGTGAGGGCTAGAATTAACCTCTATATAAAATTCAAAGCTTAAAATAAAAAGAAAAAATAGCTTGTAGAAATCTGTCAAAATTGCAAAAACCCTACACTATGCTTTAAAGGCTCTTAAATCAATCAAGAAAAAAATTCTATCCCTTTACCAGCCACGTCGCAGAAGCAAACACAAAACCCCACCCTTACAAAAGAAATTAGAAAAAAAAATAAAAATCTCCTTTTCCGTAATGTATTTTGTTATTTTTATTCTATAATTTCAGACTCAGCCTTCAAACACTGTTGGAGCTTGTGTGTATTTGAGAATTCTATGACAGTCAATATTTTGCTGATGTGTGTTCTTTTCCATAGCACAGATGCAAGAAGCCCTATTTTGCTGAATCCTGCTTATAGTAGTACTGTACTATTGATTAGATAATTTTAAATGACTGTCAGTACTTATTGGAAAACGGATGCCTTTTGATCACATACTACAGCAAAAATGTAAGCATATAAATGATTATCAATAACTGACCATGAAAAAATCTTGCACTATATTGAAGATCTGCTTACACTGACAATAGTTAGCTGTGCTTTCTCCTGCGTCCTTTAACAGCAGACTGGTGAGCCTTACCTTTCTGTACTTGGTTTATGCATTCTTATCCTCTTTTTGTCTTTTACAACTCAACACAAATATATCCCTAAGTCATGTAGATGTTTATGCCATTTTCTTATTGCAAAACCTTAAAGACATTTGAGCTGATTTGTTGTGATTTAACCTGGCAGGCAGCTAAGCATCATGCAGCCATTCACTGAATACCCCCACATACCCCCACACCTCCCACTGTGGGATGGGGGAAAGAATCAGAACAAAAAAAAAAAAAAAAAGGTTTAAACTTATGGGTTGAGATAAAGACAGTTTAACAGGACAGAAAATGAAGGAAAATAATAATGATGATGATAATAATAATAATGTATATTATTATTAATTATTAATGTGTATATATACACATACTTATTATAATATCTATATATTATTTATATTATATATAAAACGTGGTGCACAATGCAATTGCTCACCGCCTGCCAGCTGACACCCAGCCCTTTCATGGGTTTACATGGCAAGGTTTTGGTAGAGGGGGGCTGCATGGAGTGGCCTCTATGAGAAGAATCCAGATGCTGCCCCATGTTAGATAAGGGGCAGTTTCAGCTGGCTCCAAAGGGACCCTCTGCTGCCTAGAGCTGAGCCAATACACAAAGTTGTTTGCACCTCTGTGAGAGCAGACTTATGAAAAAAAAAATGCTGAGCAACAGCAGCTGGGAGAGAGAGGAGTGAGAACCAGCCCTGCAGCCACCCAGGTGAATGCAGCAGGAGGGCAGGAGGTGCTCCAGGCAGGCAGCAGCAGTTCCCCTGTGGCCTGTGCAGGGAGGGGCCCATGGTGGAGCAGGCTGTCCCCCTGCAGCCCATGGGTCCCACACGGAGCAGATCTCCACGCTGCAGCCCCCCCGTGGAGGAGCCCCCGGTGGAGCAGGTGGATGTGGCCTGGAGGAGGCTGCGGCCCATGGAGAGCCCCCGCAGGAGCAGGCCCCGGGCCGGAGCTGCAGCCCGTGGACAGGAGCCCCCGCAGGAGCAGGGGGTCTGGGGGGAGCTGCCGCCCACCCGTGGGGGACCCGTGCTGGAGCAGTTTGCTCCTGGGGGATGGATGGACCCCGTGGTACGGAGCCATGTGGGAGCAGTTCTTGAAGAGCTGCAGCCTGTGGGCAGCCCCCGCAAGCCCAGTTTGGGAAGGACGGCGTCCCGTGGGAAGGACCCTGTGTGGAGCAGGGACAGGGAGTGACTGAGAAGGAGTGGTAGAAGAGAAGCGTTAGAGATGCACAGACCGCAACACCCATTCCCTGTTTTCCTTTACGGCTTGGTGGAAGAGAGTGGATGAGGGAAAGGCATTTTTGGTTTCTTTCTTTTCTCACTTCTCTAGCTTGTTAGTAATAGGCAATAAATTTTTCTAACCTTCCTATGCTGAGTCTGTTTTGCCCATGACGATAACTGTTGAGCGATCTCCCTGTCCTTATCTCAACCCTTGATCCCTTTTCATTTTATTTTCTCCCCCTTTCTGTTTGAGGAGGGGGAGTGAGAGAGTGGTTGTGGTGGTGCGCAGCTCCCTACCTGAGCAAAACCATCACAAGCCCATACCCCTGAACCCCAGCCAATCCTTCCAGTTCTTATTGTTCCGCATGATGTCATATTGGTATGGGATATCCCTCTGGTCACTTCGGGTCAGCTGTGCTGGCTGTGTCCCCTCCCAGCTTCTTGTTCCCCCCTCCAGCTTCCTTGCTGGCAGCACAGCATGAGAAACTGAAAAGTCTTTGACTTAAGCACTGGTCTGCAACAACTGAAACATCAGCATGTTATCAGCATTATTCTCATCCTAAATCCAAAGCAGAGCACCATACCAGCCACTATGAAGAAAATTAACTTTATCCCGGCCAAAACCAGGACAATATCCACCCCTTATTCCATACCATTTACATCATGCCCATACTTTCTATTACATCCAAATTAATCACCACCTCTCTTGCCTTTTGATATATACACACAGATATCATATAGGCTATGGGCCATCCCTCTCAAATGTCCAGTGAGTTGATTTAGTCCACGACTTGGGCTCCATCTTTCATAGCAGTTCTTTGGGGTAGAAGAGATGCTGTGTGGTGTTGGATTCTTGCATGCTGATGCCAGCTCTAGTTCCATCATTGCCGCACTTCTCCTCTTTTCTCTCCACTGCACCATGCTCAATTCCATCAAAATTCATTCTTCATTAATCTGTGTGATTCTTTCTGTAGTACCACTATGTGACATATAGCAACCTTAGTAGTCATGAAATAGAGCATTATATACCAATTAGCATCACACAAGTCAAATCCTTGGCTATTCTCACCCAAAATTAAATCTCCTTGAGGTACACATTGGACTTACCCATCCTTCCACATTATGCACCAAGAAGATTTTGGACTATTTTCTTCCTTTTCTCAAAAACTTCTTCAGCTCCATAGATGTTGCCCAACTTCTGTTGCCCCACATGATGATGCCATCGATGTATTGCAGGTGTTCAGGAATTTCCCCCTGTTCCAGTGCAAACTGGATCAGTCCATAGCAAATAGTAGGACTGTGTCTGCACCCCTGGGGCACTCGGTTCTAGGTGTACTGGATGCCCCTCCAAGTGAAAACAAACTGTGGCCTGTGCACTGCTGCCAAAGGGATGGAGAAAAATGCATTAGCAACAGTTCACAGAATCAGAATCACAGAATCGTCTAGGTTGGAAGAGACCTCCAAGATCATCTAGTCCAACCTCTGTCCTAACACTAACAAGACCTCCACTAAACCATATCACTAAGAACTACATCTAAACGTCTTTTAAAAACCTCCAGGGATGGCGACTCAACCACTTCCCTGGGCAGCCCATTCCAATGCCCAACAACCCTTTCAGTAAAGAAGTTCTTCCTAATATCCAACCTAAACCTCCCCTGGCGCAACTTTAGCCTATTCCCCCTCGTCCTGCCACCAGGCACGTGGGAGAATAGACCAACCCCCACCTCTCTACAGCCTCCTTTAAGGTACCTATAGAGAGCGATGAGGTCTCCCCTGAGCCTCCTCTTCTCCAGGCTAAACAACCCCAGTTCCCTCAGCCGCTCCTCGTAAGACTTGTTCTCCAGACCCCTCACCAGCTTCGTTGCCCTTCTCTGGACTCTCTCGAGCACCTCCATGTCCTTCTTGTAGCGAGGGGCCCAAAACTGAACACAGTACTCGAGGTGTGGCCTCACCAGAGCCGAGTACAGGGGGACAATCACCTCCCTAGACCTGCTGGCCACGCTGCTTCTTATACAAGCCAGGATGCTGTTGGCCTTCTTGGCCACCTGAGCACACTGCTGGCTCATATTCAGCCGACTATCAACCAGTACTCCCAGGTCCTTCTCGGCCAGGCAGCTTTCCAACCACTCATCTCCCAGCCTGTAGCGCTGCTCGGGGTTGTTGCGCCCCAGGTGCAGGACCCGGCACTTGGCCTTGTTGAACTTCATACAGTTGACCTCAGCCCATCAGTCCAGCCTATCCAGATCCTCCTGCAGAGCCTTCCTTCCCTCGAGCAGATCGACACACGCACCTAACTTGGTGTCATCTGCAAAGTTGTGACATACCACTTGGCTGCCTTTAATTCCAGTTCATATTGAAGTTCTCACATGTCCAGCACGGCAGCACTCAGTGGTGGTGTGACTTCATTCAGGCCACAATGGTCCACTGTTAGTCTTCACTCTCCATTAGACTTTCACATGGGCCATAAGGGACTATTACAGTGTGAGCAAGTTTTGCTGATCACTCCTTGGCTCTCCAGCTGATGAACTAGCTTACGAATGGGAATCAGAGAATGTCGGTTGGTGTGATACTGCCACCAGTGCACTGTTGTAGCAATTGGCAGCTGCTGTTCTTAAACCCTCAGCAATCCCACAACAGAAAGGTCCTCCCCACAGCAAGGTAGAAAGCTGTTTGGTCATCTCTGTTTCCAAGGCAACTGTTCCAAAAGCCCACTGGTAGCTGTTTAGGTTTTTGTAAGTACCCTCTCCTGAGGCCGTCTATGCCAAGGATGCTCAGAGCCTCTGAGCCAGTCACAATAGGGTATTTTTGGCGTTCCTTTCCAGGTAGGCTCACTTCAGCCTCTAATACAGTTAGCTATTAGGATCCCCCTGTCACTTCGTACATACAGATGGGTTCTGTCCCTTTATAGCTTGATGGCATTAGGGTACACTGTGCATCAGTGTCCAATAGAGCCTTATACTCCTGTGGGTTTGGTGTGCTTGGCCATCAAATCCACACAGTCCAATAAATCTTTCCTCCACCTGGCTGCAGGCAGGGCCCCTCTAGTCCTGGTCATTGCATTCAAATTCATTACTCGCTTTTTGTAAATGTGAATGAAATGTCCTTTCATTAAAGTCAGAAGTAAGATCAACCCATCTACTCTGTCTGGAGAACTGCAAATTGGAAACTGGAACAACCATTTCTCTGGAAGGACCCCCTTTTTCCCATTGTTTTTCCTTGCAGCTCAGGTACCCTTGCCTCTAATGTCAAGGTAGATTTTCCATCCCACTTCCTCATGTCCTCCCTGTGGTCCTGCAGATAAAACTAGAGGGTGGCCTGTGGTGTATACCCACTATATCCTTCCTTTTGGGCACAGGAATGCTTACTTCTAATAGCTGAGACAGTGGTTTGTAGAGATGGGGGAAAAGACTTATTCTCTCTCTTTAACCTGCTATACTAGTTTCACCACAGACAAAATGCAGACCTGTAAGGAAGAAAAGAGACTTTCTTCATACCGCTGGTGTTGGCCAGCCAATTCATCCACCATGTCTCCATTTTCCAGGTCATAGCTGCCAATGAGTTGGCATACAATGATGGTGTGCTCTGTACAAACTTCCAGCATATGGGTCACACCTACTTGACTGCATCTGGATCTTTGGGTAACTGTTCATGTATAACTGCACTTTAAAGGTATGTGAACTGATTTAAGTGCATTCTCTAAGCCTTAAGAAACCTGATTAGCAATACAAAAGACTGCTTCTCAAAGGAGTATTGCCATGGAAAGTGTAATTTGCACTTCCAGTTTAGTTGTCCCTTTATGGCACTTAGATTATAACGGTGCTATCCAAGTGTACAGATAGCTAGACAGCACAGTAGAGAGGCTGTGATCTCAAGGAAAAAGAATAATTCTTTTCTGGAGACCAAAATGTATTTAAAGTAAAGTGTTATGGAAACATAAAATGGCAAAGATGGAACAAAAAGAATCTGCTCTAAAGGAGACAGTGCTCAAGTCTTAATGGTCTTTGATGGTTTTAGAGTAAACAGGAAACATGTCTCCTTGAATACAGTAGTAATTTATGCCTAGATCAAACCTGGAATATGCTTTTGTTGGTCAGATTTTGTGCACACTTACACTGGGCAGTACCTGAAGAAATGCCATTTATATAATGCCTACTGAATCATATCCATTGACTTTCTTTGTTTTTAGAGAAGACTGTAAATGTAACGATTTCAAAAGGTGTCCGATGACTGCATGTCAGATTCTTAGTATCTTCACAATCATTTTATATTCTCTAGGCTATTGTGTGCATACTTTGGCTTTTCTCACCTATTTTACTCATTTTAAATTGCTATAGGTGAGTGGAAACAGTGGAGCGCATTCTATTTAGTGTAGAGTGTGTTTAAAATAAAATAGTATTTAGTCTTTTAAAAGAGTGAGGAAAAACAGGTCTATACACATAGAAGATGAGACATAAGGTAGATAAGATTACTGAAAAGGTCCAGTGACTTACTGCATGTGGTCAAAACTGTTGTCTGCAGAACTGGAAATGTATGATGTCTTCTTCCATTCTCTCTTCCCTTTATCCATTGTAAACACACACGCACGCACACACCAAAACTGACATGACATGTTTATAACTGACATTTATTTCTGTCTGGTGATCTACTGAAACATAGGAAGAATCCAGAAGGTTCACTGACAGAGCCTTAAGCACAGAAATCGAGTGCATTGTGCGCAAAGTTAGCTTGCTCTCTCCTAATAGATGCTCCCTGCTACTGAGACGTTTTGGCTGGTAACAGGTCTGGGCCGTCACAGCCCACTGCCTGTCTGTGACACCTGCTGTGTTCTGCAGCACAGCTGGAGAAGTCACGGTGCAAACTGTTGCCATTCACAATAGGTCTCCCTCCAGCCCTGATGGAGTGACACTATTAAACACCAGCCAGCCAGCCAGGCTGGCAGCGAAGTCCTGTGGCTTTTTTTTTTTTTTTTTTTTTTAATTGATTGGAAATAGAAGTGCTGAGGTATTAACAGGCCAGCTCCTGTTTTTACCCCTGCCATCAGGGTAGTTACAAAGAGTGTTTATCAATATGGTGATAGGTGCAATATATATATAAATAAAAATAAAAAATACATATACATATACATATAAATAAACACATCAGATATTACATGTACCTCAAAGATTCTGCTGCTATTAAAGCTTATGCCTAGGGTTAGATGAGAAGTTTTGTCTCATCTTTCTCCTCTACAGGTGAGCATCTCTTGATCTCTGCTGAAGAGCCAGGGGGCATCTTAGGACTCTTCTCCATTCTGAGAGGCAGTGTGAAGGTTGAATTTCTATCCCAGAGTGGAAAATGTGGACATACATCCAAAATACAAGTCCCATAAAGCTCAGGCAAACATTACAAAAGAAGTTACTTCCAGTCAGGAATGGCAAAGTGCTCCAAATGCCAAAAGTACATGTATAGGCATTTCCAAATATTATTTAAAAAATAAAAATAAAACAAGAAAAAAATAATCTCTTAGCTCTCAGCTCTTTGTCTGATCCACAGAAAAATGCCTAAGCAACAGTATTTTTGATTGTGTATCTCTGGATTGATTATCGTGTTTCGTGAAACAATCCTTAAAGTTATTCCAGAATAATTTAAATGGGACTGCTATATTTCTCTTCACAACTAGACCATTTTTAGGTGATTGTTATTAAGGTCTTTTTCTATTTTCTGTGGCTCAAGACTATCTGAGTGTTACTATTATGTCAATGTGCAAATAACCTACAGAGAACAATTATAAGTATATTGAAGTAAAATTCAATTCCTGCCTTGAAACACAGTCCCCTAGTAAAGGACACTCAAAGGCATTCCCAGAAATCCTCCTGCTAAAAGAAATCCTGCTAGCACACTGGGATGCTATCCAGGAGTTAAGCTCCAGACCAATGTAAAGATGAGAAAGTAATTGGCTCTAGAGTCAGATTGGACATTGAGAATCAGCCGCGACCTCAAATGGCTGAAAATATGCTCTGTACATTCAATTAATACTTCCATATAATCATCATCATGCTTAATATTAATTGATATCTCTAACAAATGCATGCTTTTGTGCTCTTTTTAGTTGACTTTCTTGCCTCAAGTTATTAACAGTCAGTTTCTGAAATCACAACAAAAATAAATTAATCATAAAATCATAGAATGGCTCGGGTTAGAAGCGACCTTAAAGATCATCTAACTCCACCCCCCTGCCACGGGCAAGGATGCCTCCCACTAGATCAGGTTGGCCAAGGCCCCATCCAGCCTGGTCTTGAACACCTCCAGGGATGGGGCATCCACAACTTCTCTTGCAAACCTGTTCCAGTGCCTCACTACCCTTACAGTGAAGAGTTTCCTCCTAATGTCTACTCTAAATCTATCCTCTCTTAGTTTAAGACCATTCCCCCTGGTCCTATCATTATCTACCCAAGTAAAGAGTCCTTCTCCATCTTTTCTATAAGACCCCTTTAAGTATTGAAAGGCCACAGTGAGGTCTCCCCGAAGCCTTCTCTTCTCCAGGCTGAACAGTGCCAGCTATACCAGCCTTTTTTCATAGGAGAGGTGCTCCAGCCCTCTCATCATCTTTGTAGCCCTCCTCTGGACTCATTCTAACAGATCCACATCTTTCTTGTGCTGGGGGCCCCAAACCTGGACGCAATACTTCAGGTGGGGACTCACGAGGGTAGAGTAGAGGGGGACAATCACCTCCCTCCTCCTGCTGGTCACACCTCTTTTGATGCAGCCCAGGACGCAGTTGGCCTTCTGGGCTGCAAGCGCACACTGCTGGCTCATGTCGAGCCTTTCATCCACCAGAACTCCCATGTCCTTCTCTGCAGGGCTGCTCTCAATGAGTTCTTCTCGCAGTCTACTTCTGGCTGGGATTGCCCGGACCCAGATGCAGCACCTTACATTTGGACTTGTTGAACCTCATTAGGTTCACATGAGCCCACTTCTCCAGCCTCTCCAAGTCCCTTTGGATGGCATCCCTTCTTTGGTATTAACTGCACCACTCAGCTTGGTCTCATCTGCAAACTTGCTGAGGGTGCACTCAATCCCATCATCTATGGCATTGATGAAGATATTGAAAAGCACCCGTCCCAAGACAGACCCCTGAGGGACACCACTCTTCACTGGCCTCCACGTGGAGATAGAACCATTGACCACTACTCTCTGGGTGTGGCCATCGAGCCAATTCCTTGTCCACCCTTCAAATCCGTATCTTCCTGATTTAGAGATTAGGATGTCATATAGAACTGTGTCCAAGGCCTTACAGAAGTCCAGGTAGATGACATCAGTCGGTCTTCCCTTGTTGACTGATGCAGCACCATAGAAAGCCACCAAATTAGTCAGGCATGATTTACTCTTGGTGAAGCCATGCTGGCTGTCTCAGATCACCTCCTTGTCCTGCATGTGCCTTAACATTGCTCCAGGAGGATCTGTTCCGTGATCTTTCCAGGCACAGAGGTGAAGCTCAACAGTCTGTAGTTCCCCAGATTTTCCTTTCTACCCTTTTTAAAAATGGAAGTGATGTTTCAATTTTTCCAGTCACTGGGGACTTCACCTGACTGTCATGATTTTTCAAATATGATGGAGAGTGTCTTAGCTTTAAACTCACAAAATGTTTCAATAAAACAGAAAGGCTGGAGTGGGTTATTTTCGTGGATGGTAGCAAGTAGGTAGATACAGTCTTTGTTTACTGTTACACGCCTATTCTCAAATAGTACCTAAACAAACAAACAAAAGAATATGCATGTACTAGGTGTGCTGTCCACGTAATGCTACTCAGACTTCCATCTTGTCTGAGTAAACATTATTCTCAGAGACTTCTGTTGCTTTCAGAGACTGACAGCTGCTATTAAATTCAACTAACCTGCCTGCCTTGCTATCAGCTTTCTCAGACTTAGGTTCATGACTCAGCATCTGTTCTGGAGCATACAAAACCTTATCTCCATCCAGTGCTTTGCTGGGCTAACAAAAAAAAAAAAAAAAAAAAAAAAAAAAAAAACAGCCTTGGGTCCAATAACTTCAACAACAGTGACTGAGCAGTTAGTTCCCACATTATTTTCCTGTATAATCCTCTGATAAAGGAAAGCAACAGTGAAACTGAAGGTTAATGTCATTATAATAGCAACAACAACAACAACAACAACAACAAAAACAATAACAAAATAAGAGCAGATGCCTTCAGGTGTTCTACTCCACTCCTAACGAATACACAGGATTGACTCTTTCCTCTCTGGGATAGTCCATTTGCTCTCCAAGTTTTCTGTCCATGCTCCTGCTGAATCTTTGGCAAATGCAAGCTGACTCCTAAATCTGTGTGCAAAGAGAGAATATTTGAAGAATGAGGCAGCATTATGTAGTGATGCACCAGCCTGGAAGAAGAATAGCTACTGTAATATGGTACTCCATGTGGATGAATTGCTTCTTATAGAAGAAGAATGGAGTAGCCTGGGCACTGCATCATGGTAATGCTCTCTACTCTGCTTCTACAGGGCATAGAAGAGTGCTCTGTAATATATAAACAGCATTCAGTGCTGTAATAGTTCTAACTCTGTTCATCAGACAATTCACCCTATGAGTTGTTAGAATGTCTAAAGCTTGATTTATACATGAAGTAGTGTCCTGAGGTAACCTCAGCTCCTCATATGCCAGCAGTATCACTGCTTGTGCACCTTTCACCTTTCTGCTTCCACTGTCTTCCAGAGTCCTCTCACTGAGCTGCTTCCCTCTGCTACAATCCCACATCCCTCCAATACCCACTGCTGCAATACAGGACAGAGGATCGTTTTTTTGAAGACAGGAGAAGCTCACTAGTCAGGCAAATAAACGTGTCTATAATTCCAGTTTGCAGCTATGCAAGGGCTGATAAAAGCATCCTAATAAACCTGTACCCTAATTAGGGATCTGGCTGTTGCTGCTGAGGAAGTATAGAATGTAGCTTCTCTCCCCTGCAGTAGTATAAGATGTGTTCACTGTCCCTCTGTCTTGTAATTTATTTTCAAAAAGTTTTAGGAACTTAATGACAGCTAGTATTCCAGCAAATGTGACTGAATTTGGTGAAGAGTTTATTACAGAATCACAGAATTACTGCAGTTGGTAGGAGCCTCCTGAGATCATCTACGCCAAACTCTGCTGTTCAAACTGGATCAGCTAGAGCAGGTTGCCCAGGACGCTGTCTGGTTGGGTTTTGAAAGCCCCTCGTGATGAAGTCTCCATAACCTCTCAGCAGACACTTCCCTTGTTTCACCAGCCTCAGAGTAAAAAAAAAAAAAAAAAAAAAAAAGTGTTTTCCTATGTTCATATGGAATTTCCTGTTTTTAATTTGTGCTCGTTGTCTCTTGTCCAGTCAGTGTACTCTATTGAGAAGTGTCTGGCTCCCTCTTCTTCATTGCCACCCATCAGGTATTTGTACACATTGATGAGACCCCCCTAAGCCTTCTCTTCTCCAGGCTGAACAGTCTTTTCCTCATGTGAGAGGATGCTCTAGTCCCTTAACCATTTTAATGGCCCTGTGCTGAACTCTCTTGACAAGTTATTAAGATGAACTGACAGACAAGCAATGATGTCATATAATCCTTACTGACTTAGCAAAACAGGTTGAAGTGAGCTGTAGATAAGGACAGAGATATGTGACTAGATGGAAATCAGGTGCCTGAAGAGAAGCTAAGTGTTTATTTTGTCAATAAAAGTAAATCCTTGTTCACAGTCTGTACTAGTACTCCCCGTGTTTCAAACCCCCTCACTGGTGCGTATCAGTTGAGAAACAAAGGCAGGTGAGTAGAAATCTACTCCATACTCTCTAACTGTCTATTTTAGTAGCTTCTTATTCTGAGCATATGAAGAAGTTTGGAAAGATGATGTGAAAATCCTGATAAGAAAATTCCAAGACTCCTGTGAATCCCTAGACTAGATTATAGTCACGTAACCACAATGAGCTCATCTTTAGATAACTATATCAAAGCAATGGACTCTAGACACACTTATGTATTGGTTAATTCCAATATTTTAAACAGGGTTTCAGTTAATAAGAGATCAATTTAAAACATATGGCTGTCTTCTGATCTTTGTTCATAGAGCTAAATAAAGGAATAAATCTGGAAGATGGCTTGCAGACAAAAATGTTTGCTGAAAGAAGACGATTTTGGATTTGCTCCAATTTCCTGTTGAAACCAGTAGTAAGAAAAAGAGAACTTGGTTCTCTTGGTTCTCGTGGTTGGAAAACAAGTGGTTCTCTAAAATTTGGAAAGATTGTTCTTGTCTGTATTCTGTTTATTTGTAGTATAGCACATAACACTAGAATATGTTTGCAATCATTTGGCATAGAAACAGTTCTAATAGAGAATATCCTGTTCTGTTCTGTTCTGTTCTGTTCTGTTCTATTCTATTCTATTCTATTTCTTAGCAATTACTTGGCTTTTTTTTTTTTTTTACTAGTATACTAGCAAAGTGTTATTAAATTCCATTTTAAGTTCAGTTGCTGCCTTAATGAAAGTTAACCGAAGCATAGAAAAGAAGTAGCAGAGTTAAGACAAATGTCCTTCTGTTTTTATATTGTGCACATCTAAGTGGGGCCTAGACAGTAAGCAGAGGATCTAATCTGATATAGGAATACTTCTAGTGAATTAAAATTTATGAAGGAAAGTTCAAGGATGGTTCTCTGACTTCATTGTGTGGGTGGTTTTTGTTTGTTTGTTTTAATGAAGACCTTTTCCTCTTCAGTGTGTTCTTGCTTCCTTTCTTACTTGAAATTTTTAACAGAACATGTAAGGTCTATATCCTATAAATACCAATCATCACGGAGAGGAAAGTTAGCAAAAACCTTGCAGACCAGGATAACCTGTATGCAGCCAATCTTCTGTCTCAGGACAGTCACTCTATCCTCACCAGGTTACCTGTGTAGGTTATCAGCTCCAGCTAGTGGGGAGAGCTCAGCAACAATAAAATTGTGTAACCTGAGCGGAAGCTGTCAGTAACAGTGAGTAATGCCCTGTTAGCTCCCATACAGACAGTTCCAACTTCCAGGTCAAAATCATGGAAAGAAAGGTTAGACATGCAGTTCCTGAGAAAGAAATAGGAGAAGTTCTATGGGAAATGACCCTTGTGTTATTTATAACAGTCTTTGGACTTCACAGGAGATGACAATACCCTCTGGCAGAACACCATATGGAAGAATTATTGCTCTGAAATATCTCTGGTCGACGGTAGTGCTGTTTTGTTTAGCTGATGAAGAGAAGTGTAGAGATTCTAATGTAAGACAATACTTCTTCAGTTGCCTTGACAAGCTAGTAAATATTTTACGGAGTAGAATATATAAAACACGCAGATACATATTTACTTAATTTACAAAGTGTAGACATTTTGTTGACTGTCTAAATTAGTTAAATGTGTTTGAAGCAGTAAAGATGATCAATATGAATTTTAAGCAAACTTCTAAATTGCAAAAGGCAAAAACTGTTGCTTTGGAATGCAGAATGTATTGTAAATCATTAGGTTATTTTTGATTATCAGCCTACATATGAGGCCAACTTACTTTCTGATAATGCTGCAGGCAGGATTGCTGTTGTACTATTTTTTATGCCCACATAAGAAAGAAGTCTGTTACAATTCTGTTGCTTTACTTAGGTGAAGTCCTCAGGTTCACCTGTGTCACTGTGCTGGCTAATACTGGAGTAAAACATACAAAATATGGACATAGAATTGGTTTAGGTTTTAGCTGTTTGAAAGTGCATTGTGTCTGATGAAAGTATGTTTTCCTCAGTACTTAATCAAAGGAGTTTTCAGAGCTTGCTTCCACATGCACACAAACCCCCAAACATGTAATGTAGAAATTTGGAAAACATATACTTTGTTTTTAGATTTGATTTTGGCTAACAGTATGTTTACAGCTTCTCTCTGCTGGTTTGTAGGATAAATTGAAATATTTCCAGCCAGCGGAAATTTATAGTCCATAGGCAGTGAAATTAGAGCACAGTCACTGTTGTGGCCATTTTGTTGCAGTTAGGGTAGAGTGTGGGTGGGAAGCAGACGCAGCAAGAGCATGGTAACTGAGTATTGATATTTTGATATGTGTCCGAAGTAGCTAATATGTGTATAAATTAGTTTTATTGAAGAACAGAGATTTTGTCACTTTAGGAAGGGCATTCTGGAATAAAGATTGAAAACGCAGGCAGAAATAAGCAAATGAAAGGAAACTTGGTCCAAAAGAGCCATCAGTACTAGTGAGGTAACTGGCAGACTATGAGGACTATAAAAATAATGGGAGACAGACAGTGTGTGTTTAGAAAGCTGATGTTAATGGAGTGACCCTGTAGCTGTAGTGGTATAAGTAGAGTGTGATCAGCTGTGCAAATGTGCCCTTCCAGCAGCTGGGTCATCCCGGCTGCATGAGCCTCTTGGCAGCTGTGAGGCAAGGGGCAGGGTTAGGGCTGCTCATCATGGTCAGTTTTTGTTTGAGGGGTTTGCTGGGGGGACAGAGGGAATGATGGGGGAGTGGCTCTTTTAAGTGCTTCCGACAAATGTTTTCTGGGTGAATTTTTTTCGGAATAGTGTCACAACAAAGCTGTTTATGTTATTAATGAAAATGGGTCCTTGTGCTCTTGGCTGCACAAATTTCTCAACAATAAATATTGAGGAGGAAGAACATGCTTAGCCTCTTAAGAACTGCCAGTTACAGATAATGACTTTGAGGATAACAGACCAATACATTCTCATTTGGGTGAATACATGAGGCATCCATAGGCTGATAATCAGTTAAATTTAGTGTTACCTTCTTGGCATTGACTGCAGCTTCTACGTCATTGATTCATTGATTTGAATTTGAGCTGATGAGCTCAGCCTGCTTGAATCATAAGCTGCTTAAATGAGGTTCATCAGCGCAGAAGCTTCATAAACATTCCTGTTCTTACCTTCAGTTTACTGGTGCTTTAACACACTAGTTATTGTGATGCTGCACAAATGTATTGAAATGAAAGAACATGAAAAAACACTGTTTTCTATGCAGTACCTATTGTGGACAAAGGGCAACCATGATTCTGTTCACAGATTACCACATGCCAGTCATTCCTTTCTTAAAACAAACAAACAAATAAAGAACAACAACAACAAAAAAAAAAACACTACCTTTTAGGCTAATGAGCAAGTTCTGGAGCAGGCAAGTATGCATCATAGGTGATGGCCATCAGGCTTTCCTCTTAGCTTAAAATATATGCTGCAGCAAGCCAAGAATTAGAGATAGCTGGTAGCTAGATGGTTTTAGCATGCTATGTGTGATAAACACACAATAAGCAGAGGAACATTTGTGGGTTGGTTTGGTGGTTTTTTTTTTTTGTTTGTTTGTTTGTTTATTTTTTTAATACCACTGTGAATAACCGGTAGGACGCAGAAACAATCCAGGAGATAACATTTTCTATATACAGTTACATAGGGAAAGTACCAGGAGCAAAAAGTGTAAAAAAGGCTTTGAAAGGAATGAATGGCTAGAACTGAAGCCAGACAAATTCAAAAGCAGGAAAGAAGCAATACCATTGTAGCAGGGAGGGTGGTTAAAGACTCTGACATACTCTAGATATAGGTGTGGTGGCCAGGAAGAAAAAAAACATTCTGGAAGAAGTACCCTGTTGAATCTAGTAAAAAGAAAAGGACTAACACAGGGTCTAATAGGTTCAAGTCTGAAACAAGGCTTTCAGATTTTTCCTTTTTTTTAAAAAAAAAGAAAAAAGAAAAAATCCTATTTTGTTTTACAGAAATGAGTCCTTTATTTTAAAGTGGAAAAATGTTCTGTTTGGAACAACGTGAACATGAGAAGCTACAGACCAGGGAAAGAGGAGCTATAAAGCTGGAACTCACTTTAGGAGCCTTGTGCGTCGAGAAGAAGCAGGTAACCCCTCAGTGCTGCACACCCCCTTGGTGTAGCAGGAAGGGCCTGTGTGGCAGTGCCTGCAGACCATGCAAGAGTCATGGCAGTTCAATCACCTTTGCCTGTCAATTCAGCTGGGATAAGAAAGGGTTCCTGGTAAGCGTGTGCAGCAGAGGCAGCTGCTGCCTCACTTAGGAAGAGGGCTCTAAAGTAGACATTGGTTCATGGAACCACGTTATTTTGAAAATTCCTGTTAGCCCCTTTATCTACCCTGAAGTGGCTTTTGTCTTGCATTAAGCCCAATGATTTATGTTTATTAGAAGGCAAAAATTACCTCGTTCACCGCCTGGAACTTTTGTTCATTTTCTCAGGACTCTGAACAAGGGTACAAGCAAAACTAAAATGTAAGGAATTTATGCACCATTGTTTTTGTCAACTTCTGGCAAAAGGCTTAGGTAGCAAACTGGTGACTTCTCCCTTTATTGTGGTCTTTTCTGGAATATGAATTTTAAATAATAAAGAGCTATTAAGCCTTGTATAGAAACAATTCAGAAAACTCCAGTAACCAGAAGCCCTTCTACTACTGTATACTTTGGGAAACAGTTCACTGCTTATGGAACAGTTTCATACACAGACTTGAAGTACAGGAAGTGACTCTGTAGCAATTTTACATTACTGCTGCACTGCCAGAAGCTTTGAGGTGGAAAGGAGATTAATGATTTCTTTTTCTTGAGGATAGTTTGGATGTCTATAGCGGTGTGAGGGGCTATAAATGTGAGTGAAAATCAGTCTTCCTTCTCTAGGTACTTTTGTAACTGATCCTAAAGATCTTGAAATACTGAATCTGATAAGTTAAATGACAAAAATATTTTCCTTGATGACAATGACATCTTTGGCTACAAGCATTTAGAACCAAACCAGAAGCCTGAAACAATGGGCTAGAAATTTTGAGGGAACAGTAAAAAGAAGGAGCGTCTCCAAGCAATAACTATTAAAACATATTTCAGTCCGCCTTAACCTGTTGAATTTACCAGCCACGCCACTTCCAACTCAATACAAAAAAAATAGTAAATTACATTGTGATAACTGCTTGACGAGCTCTCTGTTCTGCTCTTGTCTGTCTTACTCCCACAGTGGGTAAGGAGGAAGAAAAAAAAAAAAAAAAGGCTGGCCTATTTCAGTGCTGGAAGTAATCTTGTGATCATAGAACCATAGAATAGGTCATAGAACCACAGAATATCCTCAGTTGGAAGGGACCCACAAGGATCATTGAGTCCAACTCGGGTGGTCCACAGGACCACCCAAAAATCAGACCCTATGTCTGAGAGTGTTGTCCAAATGCTTCTTGAACTCCGGCAGGCTCAGTGCCGTGACCACTGCCCCTTGGGAGCCTGTCCCAGTGCCTGACCACCCTCTGGGTGAGGAACCTTTCCCTAACACCCAGCCTGACCCTCCCCTGTCCCAGCTCCATGCCGTTCCCTCGGGTCCTGTCGCTGTCCCCAGAGAGCAGAGCTCATCTAAAAGGTTCTTCAGCATCAATGAAATCTAAACAGTCTTATTTAAAAATCATTACTACGCTAGATCTCACTACTACAGAGAAGGAACAATAATACAGTTAGACTACAGGGAAAAAAATCTCAGTAATAGTAACAACACAGTTTATGTTATAATACAGTCACTTAGTTTCTGCTTTTTCTCTGCTCCCTCTTCTCCTTCAGGTCCTTAGGCGAACATAGTCATTCTCATGGTTCGTGGTACGTTAAGGGGTGTTGTGAGCTCCTGGAGTTGTTCGCCATGATAAGTGCAGTGTTCATGTTGGTGGCTTCTTATTTCTCACCCTAAGATCCACTTGGGGCCATTTTTATATTTACTAATGTGCCTTTACATTGTGCTATTTCTTCACTAGTCTGCAGCTACTGTTTATATCCAAATTTACTATATGCATATCTTAGATGCCTATGTATGTTGGATGCTTTTTTTGTTTGTTTGTTTGTTTGTTGCTTTTTGTTACACCTAAAATCAGATTATTTTTTTTCCCAGCTCCAGGTCTGCCTTTTTGACCTAATTACTGGTGAGTGGTTTGTAGACAGTGGTTCTCTAGGGCCCAGTCTGTGCCCCATCACTCACCCCACTGTCCTGTGCCACATTTTGTGCCTCCTGCCTGTGAGGCTTTTGGTGTTGTTCCAGGCCTGACCTTCTCAGCACAAAATCAGAATACTATCTCATGCTATATCTGGTGACTGCTGGTTGCTATCTATAGAAAAAACACTACTGTGCCATAGGAAGATATATACGTGTTACAACAAATTAGCCATAGACATTTGGTCAGTTAGAAATTGCTGTTGCCACAAAACCAGGCAATGCAAAGCAGAAGGCAGAAAAGATCAGAGCAAGCTAGTGACAAACCTCAGTCCTGCAGCCTTGAAGACTAGTTGCAAAGCTCATGGCATATTACTAGCAACGTCAATAGGTTTTACTGGGCTGTTTGTACATACACATGGGTATGAGCGTAACAGCGGCCTGTGAAATCCCATCTTTCAAGTACCACTGACCAAACACTTCTGACATATGGAGTGGTTTCTGGAGTGGTTCCTCTTCCTCTTTTTTTTTTTCTTTTTTTTTTTTTAACCTCAGATTTCATCTTAGAACTAGAAAAACAACCTGAATGCCTCTCAGTTCTTTATTTGTTGAAATCAGGCTGGGGTAGGGAGGGAAAGGAAGTACAGCATTTTAATTTAGTGGCAGATTTGTAATAAATCTGCTTCAGGAAAAATTTCTGGACTAAAGTTATCATGATATTGCTGATTAATTTTTACATGTAATACCTTTTTTCATGTTGCATTAATCTTTGGTTAAGAGAGCACAGAATAAATGCTCTTGACTTTGTCAGACACTTGTAATCATAAAATATGCCATTTTTGATTGAACAACCACTCTAAGATGACTATTGAAGCTAAAAGCAGGCTGAAGATACAGAAGTAAAAGAGAAAATAGAACCAGAAATGAACAGATACAGCATTTCTTAACTAGGGATATCACAACTTTGTAGTCTATATACTGTTCTCACACACACATGCACAAAAAAAAAAAAAAAAAAAAAAAACAGTTTGGGCATCATTACAGAGTGCTGAGGAAGCATGCTTATTCAATTTCTGCTTAATTAGCATATGTATATGTATGAATACAAAGGATTTTTTTTGTTTTGTTTTATTTTTTCCTCTTCCAGTGTCTCAACCAGCACTGAGCTATAAAAAAGATAAGGGTAAGCAATTCAATTATTTTTCTCTGGCCAAGTCTTTGCCCTTTCTTTTAAAGTGAAAGGCCAAAGTCTTCAAGCAATGTTCTGCTTTTTGTGAGCTTACATAGGTATATATATATAAGTATATATACATAGGTGTAAACTAGATTTACTAGAGAGCACAAGCCATTACTGTAAGCTATATTTTGCAAAGTATCACTATGAAATTTATCATATTGCCAGAGAAATGACAGAGCATCTCTTTAAATGTAATATTTGATGCTGAAAAGTCAATAAAATCTTAATCAATCTTGTTCAAGCTCCCAGATATTAGGCAACGATTAGCTGGTCAAAGATGATTTTCAATTTTCAGGCTCTTTAATGTCAAAATAACGTTAGTCTACCTAAAAGATTTGCTGAGTGAAAAAGCAATATATTAAGCCACCCGTTTACTTGGCAAATATATGTGAAAGAAGAAATGCTAGCAGGCTCACTTCTTTCTTAATTATATAAAGCAAGGAATTAGTGCAACCTTTCTAGCATTCTCCAGACTTACGGTCCAGTCCCGGTTTTTGAGGGGTGCCTCATGCTTTTAAAACGAATTCTCTTTTGTACATGGCCAGATAGCAGATAAAAACAGCAACGTTTTATTATCACTTACTGAGAATAAATGTCCATAATGTAAAGCCTATTTATCTTCATTCAGGTGTAAATTTGCAGACACATCAGTCCCTTGGTTTATATATTTTCAATCCTTTCTTCTTTTCTTTCAGGTGTTATCACTTCACATGTATACTTGTCTAGAACAGTGAATGGTCACATTCATTTTCCCCAGAAAAATACATCAATCATAGCAAGACTTCTATGAGGTTTAGAAGAATCACATAGACCTTAACAAAGTATATTCCACTTCGGTCATACAGAATAAAGTGAAAGTTTGTGCTAAATTAGTATTAGAAAACATTTTGACGGTGAAGCAGATATGGAAGTTATATACTCCAAATATTCAACATAAAGTATTCTCAAATGACCAGCCACACAAGCTTAATATTCAAGATGAAACAGTTTCAAAGGGTATGCTTTTCAGAATTTCATTGGTAAGACATTCTGATTTATTTTATTTTACTTATTTATTTATTTATTTTTCTGGAGGCTCCTGTTTAGCTTAAAATATTGGCAAAAAATATCTTCTATCATGATGATGTTTCACAGAAGAAAGCTGACAAAAGTTTGGTTCAAAGGGACTGGAGATGACTAAAAGGATTTCAGAAGAGTCTATATATTAATTTATTTATAAATGATGAAATTACCATGTTGAGTAGGATCCCATTACTGAAAGGGACTTATGTTACTCTGGGAAAATCCAGAAATATATGTACAGACATATATTCTGTACTGCTTGTGTGCAAAAAATATTTTTTTCAATAAAGGTAATTGGTATTTGGAAACTATGTACCTCAGGGATGGTGGAATTAGTCTTAACAATGACAGAGGAAGGGAAAGAAACAAGAAATGATTTTTCCTTAACTGAAGTTATCAGTTACCATTGCTTACATACACTTTATTTATCTGATGTAAGAAAATGAATTATCTCCATGTAGGTTTAGAACTGCAAACTCAGTTCTGATCATCCCTCTCATTTATGTTTTCTGTTGTAATTCTACCCACATAGTTAATTACAATTTCAAATATCAGTGACAGTAACAGGGGAAAAAAAAAAAAAAGAAAAAAAAAAAAAAGCTTGATTAATCAGGTGGATTTTACCTACCGACATTTATTTACTAGACAGTATAAGATGTCATGACAGGGAAAACTGGATGGTTATAAACACACTTATGTGTGTGCTATAAACATCACTCTTCTAGACAACCTTCATCTCTGGTGGGAGTTATGCCTTTTGGACATTCCTGCCTACTTTCTGTGAGGGACATAACAGAAGTTTTCCCAACAGAGACACATATCAGCTTGCTGAGAAGTGTACATGGTTGTAATTTTTACAGTAAAATATTTTCATGCAGTTGCATAGAATACTTCCTCCTGTATTACTAGTTCATTCCTGGGGCAGTGCAGCTACCCTTCTTCAGGACTGTAAGCATACATTCTGTCTATTTAAGCATATTTTAGGTAAAAGCTATTTAATAAATATTGTATATGCTTTTTTTTTTTATTCAATATTTTAAGACAACTCTTAATACAAGTTGTGTAAAAAGCAATTAGCTAATATATTTAAAAGTTTCAAGTCTATTGGAAAGGGAGCTGCTTACTGAAGAGTTATTTAAAATAAAGCTTGGTTTTAAAAGACTGTAAAATACTAGCTTTTCATTCCTCTGAGTATTTAAAAACAAAACAACAAACTACAACTCAGTACTTAATAACAAAGGTCTGTATGTATGTGTCTGTGTGTCTTATTAAAAATGTGATTGTGAAACCTCACTTTATATAGGAGTGAGTAAGGGAAAATGGGCGGGTGGGGGAAGGTGTATGTTTGATGTTCAAGGATCAGTGCAAGCCCTAAATGCCAAAGACAAAAATAAAGTCTTTATTTGTCACATATATTCTTAACATATATCATCGAGAAGACTGTAACTACTCCTTTTATTCTGATTATCTTTAAAAAAGAGAAATGGTTCTTAATGGCTTTCTCATCTAAAATGATATTTCATGTTTGTGTTCCACGAGCTTTGTCCTTGGAAAGCAGATAACATTCATACTGTCATTTTCCTAACTCATTATCTTATATCACTAAATGAATGTGATCATAATTGGCCTGCATATATTCTTTCCCCAAAACTATTCAGCTGCTTAATACCATTTTTCTGTAAATGTGTTTTGTCAGTTTTTCTATAAAATATGCATGGAATGTTTATGCAAATTTTCAGAGGGCAATAACTTTCAAATATATGTAATTTAATGGGATCGCTGCAACTCTGACATTTTAAGTGTGACTGATAAAATAAACAAACTGCAAAGTCAGACTGTCCATCTTTGTGTTCCCTGATCCATGGAGCAGCCCCTCAGCAATATCAAAGTATTCTTGGAGCTCACTTGAGTTGAGCTGAAGTGGCCTTGGGAGACCTGTCAATCACTGAACTGTTAAAAGGAAGAAATCCTATGATCTGTGGTCATTCTGCCTGCAGAAAACAGCATGGGAAGCACCATGGAAAACCCCGCACCTGCAAAAGTTTTTCTGGTATCAGCAAAACATGGTAGAGAGGTATATCTTCCTTTTTAATAGAGCTGTCTACAAAGACTGACAAAGTCCCTGATGCCTCTATACAGAACATGAATTACTTTGCATTACTGATCTCCTGGACGTCGTAAGGTATTTGGCAGTGTTTGTGGCTAATGGTGAGATGGCTACAGTAGAGGTTCTGTGGGCAATTCTCATTTACAAGTTATGATAAAGTCACCTTGCACATATTTTACCTTGTTAATTTTCCTTTTTTCCTTGTGCTTCTTTGTTAATTTTCCTTGTTTTTCCTTGCGTTTCAAAAACAGATAGCCGTGTGCAGTTAGCAAAGGACATCTGTGTAACTCTATCGTACACAGCTTTGCACTGTTAATCTTATTTGAGAGAGCTAGTATCTTCTGAAAAGAGCCTGGATGAGGACTACAGGACTAAACATTGCTGGCATCAAATACACCCATGCTAACCCATTGTTAGGCAGATGTGTGTGTAATTGTTTTATATACCACAGCCATTCGTATAGTTTTAAAAATAACCATGACTTCTAGTAAGAATCAAAGGAATACATAACTCTTTGATGCTTCTTATTGCTAGAGTGAAAACTGTTAATTCTTAGCAATGGGTTTTAAAAAAATCTACATTCCTCCTGATTGAAAATTTAACTGAAATAATATACAGGGAAAAAAATATGAAAGGTTAATATGCTGTTATCTTGTGTTTTAAGTTACTCTGGTAAGCATGATGCAAGATCTAAGTGATAGGATGCAGTCACAGCCCCTCTCATACCACCGCACCCTTTTCCTTTCCCCTGCCAGTAATACAGAGAAGAGGAAGTTAAATCTGGTTTTGCTGTTAAGCTACAGCCAGCAAAAAGAGCTTTACTGCCAGACCAACATATGTCTCTTGCATCCTGTTCATTTCAGAGGCTACTGTGCTGGACAGACACAGGGAACAGTAGCACAGTAGTACTTGGGAGTAGCCTGGAATAGCCCGAACACCAGTGATGACTGTGAATATCGGTGGAGAAACTGTCCAATGGAATGGGACGATTCCATTCTGTACTACATTCTGATACAGGAATGGATCAAAACATAATGCCATCCCTTTATCATTTTCAAGGTGTTTTGTATGTCTTTTTGCTTGCAGCTTAGCATATATTTTAAGCTGTAATTCTTTAAAGAAATTCTGTGGAAAACAGTATGCAAATCACATTAATGAAAAGTATTGAATGGGCATTTAATTTATGACCAGTTGCTCAGAGTTAAGATGGTTCATAGGGAAGTTCTCAATAACCCTTCACATCTCTGTGACTCACCTTCAGGCGGTCCAGTTGTTCTAGCAGAGGCTTTTAGTTCTATGTTGATCCCATTTTTCAGGCCCCCATTTATGTTATTCCACATTGTATGCTGCAAGACACCATGAGGGATGAATGTGTTCTGCTTGAAGTCTGTGGTTAGCATCCCAGAAAAATGGCTGTGATTAGACAAGTCAAACTCTTAAAGAAAGCAGCCATAGCCCAGCTGAAGTGCTGTAGATGATGCCACCGTATTAAAACACTGTCTTCATTATAATCAGTGGCTATAATAGATTTTATATAGTGCACACAGTACACGCAATGAACTGCCTCTTGCAGACTGAATCTTCAGGAGGTGACAAATAGGGGGTGGGCTGTTTGTGGGGATTTTATTTTTTGCTTGTTACTTCTGTACTCCAAATTCTAAAAGTGCTAATGATTCTCATACCAACTTAATATAGAATGACCCTTAAACACAGTTTGACAGAAATACAGCTTTTGTGCTAAGTACATCACAGTGCCTGAAGGGATGGAACCTGAATAGCCACTCACCATTTCACAGCAAAGAGATTAAACTCCATGTTTGTTACACTTGGACTCACTGACCTGCTTACTGGTAGAAAGGCATTTTGGAAGCATTTTGATGTCACAGCTTTGCAGCACTGTAGTCCAAATGTAGTAGCCTCTGACAGGGCAGACCAGTTCCCTTGAAAGGACCTGTCAGTCAGTGGATTGTGGATATGGCCAGTTGGCACGGGCAGCAAAAAGGGGAAAACTTCTGGTTTAAAAGAGTTTCAGAAAAATGAAGATGAAAATTAATTTAACAAAATAGGAAAAATGATGGCAGGAAAATGTTTGTTGTGAAATTATGTTTACTTCTCATTAGAAAGTTGCTGGTTAGATGTCTGAAATAATTTTTGGTTGTACCAAGATAAAGTTCTCTCCTCACTTTCTCTCACACACTCTCACCTATACCCGCTCTGTTTTCTCATTCTCTGCCTCCCCACCACCACCCCATTCTCTCTTTCATGCCCTCTCACTCAGTTTCTTGCTCCTCTCCTTCTCTCGCTTTCCCCTCTTTCTGTCCCTCTCATTCTCTCTCCTCTTCGCTGTCTCTTACCCTCCACCCCTGCCCTCCCTTTCAGTCTTTCTTGGAAACAGATCTTCTCTGGATGCCCCACAATTCTAAATTCTTGAACACAGAGATTCAGTATCAATCCTGCTGCCCCAGCAAGTTACAGTAAGAAAACCTACTTTTGTTTTAATCCTTCCCAGCCTTTTGAAAACATTAGTAGTGGATTTTGTTAGGGAAGTCATAAGCATAGTAAACATAGAGACTTAGACATGGTAAAACAATCAGAACAGAAGTCCTGGGATAAAAGGAATGCATTGCAATTTTTAAACATATGATACTCTGGTCTCTGCTCCAGTGTTCAATACTGTCTTTTACTTGCCTACAAAAAGTTCAAAATTACAGACAAATACGCTGCTTTGCAGCTGAGTGCCTCAGCTGAAACTGGGCTATATGAATAGCAGCTAATTTGGATGTTCGATCCTTGACTTCTGATGATTTGATTTCTGCTTCTTGAAGTTCAGTCAATTAAGAATGTAGAAAGCCCTCTCTTGGGTCTCCTTGCTGTGTCCCTGAGCTCATGACATTGATTAAATCTTATTTGATAAGAAGCTTCTGAATATATATACATGAGATTAAGTACAAAATCTTAATATTTACTTATAATACTTGTAAAAGTCTCTTTTATTTTGGTAATGACACTTGCATTTCCTATGTCTTCACACCAAATCAATGGAAAGCATCTTAAATAAGCTCATGTGAAAATAACAAAATGGAAAATTCAACTAATAAAGCTGTTTTTTTCCCCTCTGAATTTAAGGTAAACAGCACTCATAAAGTAAACAGTTTGGACTTAGCCTTACTCCTTGTTAGATCAAGTTAATCTCTTTCTTTGGGATAATTTCAAACAAGACTGTATTTAAATGACAGTGTGAGCTCAAAAAAAAAAAAAATCCAAATTCTTCTATGTATGACGGCTCTTACAGTCTTACTTTTATTGTCATCCAAAAGGTGCCATACATTAAGAAATTGCATTTTGCTAAGATATGTAGAAATTATTTTCTCATCTACATGCTATTTGTTTAACTGATGACCCATTTAAAGAAGCTATAATTAACTGTTGTTTAGTTAAACATGTAGGTGATGTCTTGCAGGCAGAGTCTATGATTGTCTTTCATTTTTGATCTCCTAATTGTTTATTTAGAATTGTTGTACTCCTTTAGCTTACCAATCTCACTCTTTTATGTCTTCTTTCTCCATGTATTGGATTTATGTGACAAGGTTTTGGTAGTGGAGACCGCAGGGCTGGCCCCTCTGAGAAGAGTCTAGAAGCTGCCCCACATTAGATAAGGGGCAGTTTCAGCCAGCTCCAAAGGGACCTGCCTCTGTCCAGAGCTGAGCCAATACTTGATGTTGCTTGTGCCTCTGTGAGAGCAGATTTAAGAAAGAGGAAAAAAAAAAGAAAAAAAGAAAAAGAAAAAAGGAAAGAAAAAAAGGAGCTGAGCAACAGCAGCTGGGACAGAGAGGAGTGAGAAGAAGCCCTGCAGCCACCCAGGTGAGTGCAGCAGGAGGGCAGGAGGTGCTCCAGGCAGGCAGCAGCAGTTCCCCTGCAGCCCGTGGAGGAGCCCCCGGTGGAGCAGGTGGATGTGGCCTGGAGGAGGCTGCGGCCCATGGAGAGCCCCCGCAGGAGCAGGCCCCGGGCCGGAGCTGCAGCCCGTGGACAGGAGCCCCTGCAGCAGGAGCAGGGGGTCTGGGGGGAGCTGCCGCCCACCCGTGGGGGACCCGTGCTGGAGCAGTTTGCTCCTGGGGGATGGATGGACCCCATGGTACGGACCCATGTGGGAGCTGTTCTTGAAGAGCTGCTGCCTGTGGGCAGCCCCCGCAGGCTCAGTTCGGGAAGGATGGCATCCCGTGGGAGGGACCCCGCGTGGAGCAGGGGCAGGGAGTGACTGAGAAGGAGAGGTGGAGGAGAAGCGCTATAGATGCACAGACCGCAACACCCATTCCCTGTTTCCCTGTATGGCTTGGTGAAAGAGAGTGGACGGGGGAAAGGCATTTTTGGTTTCTTTCCTTTGTTTCTCACTTCTCTAGGTTGTTAGTAAGAGGTCATAAATTACGTTAATATTCCTATGCTGAGTCTGTTTTGCCCGTGACGATAATTGTTGAGTGATCTCCCTGTCTTTATCTCAATCCTTGAGCCCTTTTCATTGTATTTTCTCCCCCTTTCTGTTTGAGGAGGGGGAGTGAGAGTGTGGTTGTGGTGGAGCTTGGCTGCCCTGCTGGGTAAAACCACTACACCCCATTACCTTATTTTATTTTTTATTTTTGAAAATTTCATTAAACAAATCTTCCTGAAGTTACAGGTAAGAGGGGGAAATGAAACTGTTCAGGTTCTTTTTCTTTCTTTACTAAAGAGTGCACAAAACAGACTAAAGCGTTCTTCAGCCTAATTTTAATCATCAGCTATAATGATAGAAAAGTAAGAATAACATAAAAATGTGAGTCTCGAATAGCCATTTATAGCAGATGGTGATATATTAAACCAGTGTCTGAAATGGAAAGATACCATTATTCTCCTTTACTTGTTTCTAACTGGTTCAGCTTTGCAACCAAGTATATTTCTTTCTCAGCTCAGTATTTAGCTGAGGTTAGTTTGTGGGAGAATCAGCTAATCTTTATGTTTGCTTCTGCTGATTATTTGATTTCAACTGGTTTGTGCAGGTTTAATTTGGAATCTTTTAATTTCTGTAGAGGAGCCAAAATGAGCATTGAGATCTAAGGATAAAGGTGAAGAATGACTAAAAGGAACAAGCTGTTTGGGAAGAAGATCCCATGACTAGATGAACCAGAGGCAAAGAGGCTATCAGTCAAAGCATTAGCTGACTGGCTATTAGGCCACTCATAGTGGAAATGGAACGAGGCCTTAGAAACACTCTCCTTTTAGTACAAATTATCCATGTCATCTAACTCATTCCCCACTGTTGAGAATAAAGCAAGTAGCAAACATGGCTAGGTGCACCAGAGTGGATACCTCAATAGCTATTGGATGTTCATCCACTTCATGATGATAAAATCTAGAATGATGGTGTATAATTGGGGTGTTGTTGGGCACTTTACATATGTAACCAGGAACACATCAGCTACATCACACATCTAAGGAAAGGCTTAAACTGACCTCTGTCTAATCCCAGGCTCATACCATGGTTTGTGTGGGGATTGGTAACGTGTTTCTAGATACTCCAGAAATCTTCCCCTGAGGCAAACATGTTTATTGACTGACTTATCATAGCTGATTAGGTCAGAATAAATTGAGTTTTTAAGAATCAGAGGGAAGGTAAAACAAAACAAAAAAAAAATAGGACTATATCATGGAGCGACAGAGTGAAGAAGTGGGAATATATTCTTCCCTTCGCTTGTGAATTTTGTGTGTGCATAAACCAAAACAGATGAAGGGGGAAACAAACAAACAAACAAACAAACAAACAAACAAAAAAGGAAATATGCTCACCCTCATGATGCTAGAGACTTTCTCTGAAGTCTCCAAAGCCAATAGAATCGTAAAGTCATAGAATAGCCCAGGTTGGAAAGGACCTTGAAAGACCATCGGGTTCAACTTTTCATGGGAAAAGGGAGCCTAGATGAGTTTATCTAGCACCTTGTCCAGTCAAGTTCTGAAAACCTCCAGAGATGGGGATTTTACAACAATTTCTCTCACCCTAATTTTTTGTAAATATATATATAGATATACACTTATATACACATATGTATATACACACACAAATATATATATTTATATATTTTTAAGATCATCCTGGTTGATCACTGTAAAGTGGTACATAGACTAAGAAAACCTGAGACACTTGGCAATGACAAGCTTTCCTGTTTATATTTTGTCAGCTCAGCTTTTGTTTCTAAATGCATAAATTTAGTACTGTAACAGAGACTTGTACAAGGACCTGAAAGCACAGATGTCAACTTCTAAAGTGAAACTGTTCCATTCCTATATACTTAAAAGCCCACCATACCTGGGAGAAAAACAAACAAACAACAACAACAACAAAAACCACACTTTTAAATTGGATTTGATAAAGGTTAATGGCTGTATGAACAGGGAGCATGTTACTCTACAGTCTCCCTGACGTGGTTGCCCCAGAGCTTAACTCTGGAGAATGGAGGGTATATATACAGAGCTAAGCTGGAACAGGATAAGATCTTGACAGGCCTCTAAAACAATGCTATCCCAAGGGAAAAAAAAAAGGGGGACTTCTGGGGAACTGGAAGATATCTAGTCCCTAGAAAGTGCAAAATTTGATTTCTCTAGCCTTACCATGACAAATGATGATGGAGTCTGTGTGCTTTGATCATAGAATCACAGACTCATGGAATACCCCAAGTTGGAAGGGACCCACAAGGATCGATGAGTCAAACTCTTGGCTCCACACAGGACCACTCAAAAATCAGACCACATGTCTGACAGCATTGTCCAAATGTTTCTTGAACTCCAGCAGGCTCGGTGCTGTGACCACTGCCCTGGGGAGCCTGTTCCCATGCCTGACCTTTATTCTTTTATTCATGATTCTGTGGCTGGGTTTCTGAGGTCTGGTGCCTACTTTTTCTCATACCTAGCCATTAGGAAATCTCAGGACTCCCTGACAACATACCCAGGAAAGCTAAGAAGATATTTTGTGTTCTTTAACTTCAGGAAACTGAGATATTAGGGAACTGTTGTCTTACTGCTGAAGTCAGTCTGTTTCACATCAGGTTCTCTACAACACAGAAGTCTTCTAAATCAGTTTCTATTCTGAGCACAGAAGTTCTTCATTTTCCTAATTCCCAATGGACATGGAGTTAGTTTCTTGTCTTACTAATTGTGAATGTGCATTTGCACTTTTTTTCTCACAGGTTTAGAACATAGATAGATGTAAATAGATATATAGAGATAACAGTGAATTTTTGAAGCAAAATTTGTTTATAATAAATATACATATATAACCTAGCCAAATTACATATGATATTTTCTGCAAGATTTTCAGTTCCTCGAAAAGTAGTGCCATGTTATTACTTTGTTCTGTATGTGTTACATATTATCTTTTAATTATTCCCATTTTTTTGCCCTGGAATTTTTATCTACCTTTCTTTTTGAAGGCTGTGAAAGCCCATAGTGTGTGGACTGAGATGAAAAAGGAAGCCCTCTATGATCTTGGCTGTTAAACAGCAAATATTTAATTAGCTGTGCATTGTCTACACCATTGGTAATCATTACTGGGCCAATTACTCTAATTTTGACAAGTATGTCCCATCTTAGTTAAGTGTCCACTTCTCTCTGGCATTTTAATCAACACAGAGCAGTCCTTCAACCTGGGTATGTTCGCAGAGATCTGTAAGCTTTGCTGGAAAAGGGATGATTTACTCCAGATTACGTTAATGCCTTCGTGTGTGCTCTCCCACTGGCATGCTTCACCCCATTTTGGTTCTGCCCTGTGCTTTCAACAGAAAGCAAGGATATGATGAAAAGTAGTCATTTCTAAAATCAATGCTTTCAGATCAGACTGCAAAAACTTTCCACGCTGATAGATTGGAGAAATGAAAGTCTCACTCATTCTTTCACTTCCTGGACCAGTGCTTATCTGAATGATGTGGAAACACCAGGGTGAGGGAAGAGTGTTTTCTGCAATGCAAGAGTTTGCATTTGGAAATTTCATCTGATAGTGAAAACACTTAGGGTGAGATCATTGCTCTTTTTTTCTTTTTAATATTGAGTTTATGAAAATTGTTCTTATTTGAGCTTGTGGGACCATGCTGTAACCACAGCAGAACTTCTGCAGCGTTCATATCATCATATGCAAAGATGCTCAAAGGTTCTGTCAGTTTGGCTTCCTGCTAAAAGTGGTCTTAAATTTAAACTTGATCAAAAAAACTACCAACCAACTGACAAACAAACAAACAAACGAACAAAAATCTTTGGTTAATGGAAATGTCTTCAGCGTATTTAAAACAAAATTCCCGTAGATTTTTGATTTTTTTTCCATAGTGCTTACTGTTGGTCCCTAAACTTAGAAGGTGAAAATAAAAGATGGTGGGCCGTACTTTGAAGAGTAGATAAAATGATATTTTTGCACAGTCTATCTTTCAGAGTAAAATAAATAAATAAATAGATAAATAAATAAATAAATAAATTGATCAGTAGCTGTAGCTCCAGCAAGGAAAAAATCTGTCTCACCTTATGAAGTAATTAAGACTTTAAGTTCTGTACTTCCTAAAGAATGACAAGAATAAGAATTTTTTACAGTTTATGATCTAGTCTTGGCAGACATAGATATACACTGTAAAATACTGATTAAAACTATAAAAAACTGTTATTTGTAGGAAAAGTGGTATAGAAGCACTATAACAATTAACATTAAAGAAAAATCTCCTACAAATAATCTCCATTATTATTTTCACATATATTTTCACTGCTGCAAAATCAAATACATGCCCTTTATAGAAAATACTTTGGATTTTATTTTATAACCTGTGCTACTGTAGATGTGTTGGCTTAGCTGAGTGGAGTTTTATGTGTGTAAAATGAAAACATGCAAACTTTACCTTAAGTTATGCAGTAACTGATACCTAAGAAACCTGTATTAATACAAGTGAGAGATGGGTTGTCAGGGATGTCTTTGCACTCACTGACCAAGTTAATAGAATTACTTATAGTTCCTTCAGGTAAACCGGGGGGGTCATGATAACTTTTACATTTCTTTAGGTAATGGAAATGGAAATGAAAATAGGGAAGTTTGAGGGGAAAAAAAATGGAAAAACAAGAGTATTACTTACTTGGTAACTAAACATAAAAAGAATGAGAGAGGAAATTAAGCAGGTTAAGCATCAGGGATTGTGCAGATATCACTCGGAGAGGGGTGATGACATTAACACTGTGCCTGTGAGGACATCTCCTTTCAAACTTTTTTTCACATCTTTGAAAAACAGTTTTGACTGATAGGAAGTTTGCTTTGGGATGTACCTATATTGTCTGACATCAAACTATTATCCTATTACAAGTATCACAGCAAACAATTGAATATCTATTTGGTTTAGAATAATTCTGGAGAAATGCCTAATGTCTCAGCTGTGAAGTTCAGTATTCAAAAATATCAAAAAGATATGTCTTCCTTCAGCATACTCATAATTCTGGAAGGTTCAAACCTTTGCTATCCTATCAGTCTAAAAGGCAGTAAAAAGTGAGAAATTCTTCTTAATTTATCAACTCAAGAGCTAAGGGTCCAAAGGATAACTATGTTTGGAGATACTAACTGAAAACTGTGGCACCTGAAATGGCAGCTTTGATTCTTGCTTGTTGCAGAGTGAGTGTTGCTTAGGGGAGACTTTCATTGACTGTATATTTTTTGATCTGCTTTGAACATCATACTGGTTCTGGAAAGGCTTCTACATGCATGTTCTATGCTTGTTTGTAAATATATGCTATAATGATAAGCAAAGTAAAGAATGATTCTTTCTTTATTCTCAGTAACTTTTTGTTTACTTATTACTACAGTCCATAATTTTATAGTATGAGTGAAATTGAATTAAAATATTAGTGTGTCCATGGATATATTTCTAGAAATTACTAAGTAGTTGTTCACCATGAGTCTGGAGGATCTACATAAAACTAGTACAACATAAGAAAGTGAGAGTAGTAGTTGCAAGCTCTTCTGTATCCCAATAAATTATTTTGGCAGGGTAAGAGTTTGCTACACATGTTGCTTGGAAAATAGTAACCTAAAATTATGCAGTTGCAGCCTAAAAGTGTTGAAGAGTGGCGCTGTTATTCAGATTATCTGGGGTTGCTGTCTCAGAGGGCTTATACTAAGTTCGATAACATCATGCTTGAGGATTTCTATTAATTGGATTTGTTGATTTAATTCTCAGTCATTATTAATTCATTGATACATTAATTTGATTTCAGCATTGTTCAATTTCAGTTATAGTTGTGTATTCATTAGGATTTCAAGTTGAATACACAGTCCATTTTCACTGAACTACAACAAAGATTTACAACTATGATTTATTCTATTTGTAAGACACTTGAGTTGGCTTCCAAATTCATAGTGTTGTCTTTCTCAATTTACTAGTATTTTCATCAAATATTCTAGAATTTCTAGGTACCAAATACTCTAATATTTTTAGGTTAATTTCTTCATTACTTTGCATCTAAACCAAATTAGTTTAGGTGGAAAAGGTCCAAGGTAGGGCCACAAAGATGATCAAGGAACTGGAGCACTTTTCCTACGAGGAGAAGCTGAGAGATTTGGGACTATGCCACCTAGAGAAGGATCAGGGGGGATCTCATTAATGTATGTAAATACTGGAAAGGAGGGTGCAAAGGGAAGGAGCTGGGATCTTTTCAGTGGTGCTCAAGGACAGGGCAAGAGGTAATAGGCAGGAACTGTCACACAAGAAATTCTGTCCAAAGGTCAGGAAACACTTCTTTACTGTGCAGGTGATGGAGCTCAGACACAGGTTGCCCAGAGAGGCTGTGCAGTCTCCTTCCTTGGAGATATTCAAAAGCTGTCTGGATGTAGTCCTGGGCAACCTGCTCTAGGTGTCCTTAGCAGCAGGATTGGACTAGATGACCTCCAGAGGTCCCTTCCAACCATTCAGTGATTCGGTGAAGTTATAAATAACATGTACTTTATGTTTTTATCTGAGGTTTTAAATATCTTCCAGCTTCATTTGCTTGTCATGTAAGATGTTTATAAGAAGAAGAATCAAAAGTTATCATCTATTCCATTCCGTGTGTACTGTTTGACAGCTCATATAACAGTGGAATTAAAGTCTTTGGCTCCAAAACTAAAGAGTTCTTTCTTTTGATCTTTAAGGTACTGATCCTTAGCTGTTAGCAATACGAGGATTTGTAGCCTCTGAAAGGTGAGTCCACGAAGTGGACCACAAAAAAAAAAAAAAAAAAAAAAAAAAAAAAAAGTGGACCTCACTGCAACAACAGACTTCAGTAAATGTGGTTTTAGTGCATGCTGTTGTCAATTTAAAAAAAAAAAATAATAAAAAAAGTAAGTGAAATCTAAATTTAGATAAATGAAACGATGTTGCTTATCCTCCACTCTCTGAATGAGGGTTCTGAGTTGAATCCTTTAGGATCTTAAAGCTTAAGACAATGTTTAAATGTGACACTGGCTTTTGAAGAAAGTAGTACATACATAGGCTGATGTATTCTGCTGTAATGTGAGTGCAACAAGACACCAGGCAAAGAGAACTAGGATTGTTTGGAGACAGTATCTACAGCAGAAACTGAGAAGGAGAGAGGAACGTGCTGAGAATTATTTGGGTCATATAGTGCATGACAGCTAGATAGCAGAAGTTAATAACACCTCTGGAAGCTGCAGAGCCACTGTGCCTGATTTGCAAGATGAAAAATGTGAAGTGAAAGACACACATTATCAAAGATCGAAAGTGGAACAAACCCCCAGAGTCCACAAGAATGCCAACCAAAAGATTTAAAAAAATTATAGGCACAAAGTCAAAAAAAGTTGGCTCAACTTTATGTAGCCTAAATTTCTTCCAAGTCCTCCTGTCTTGTTTTTCCTGCTGGGACCTTCAGGGGCTCTCACCGACATGAAACACAAAGAACAAAGAATTTTGGTCATCTTCCTCTGGACCTTTATTGCTGTGAATGTAATAAATCACAAATGGACAGGGGAAGATGAAAGTGATTGGTGTTTTAGGCATTACTGTTATTTTTGGTATCTTCCTAAACACTATGATGTAATAACTACATAGTTAAAAGCTTGCCAGATGTGCCCCTGGAAGTGGAAAAGCAATCTATCTTTCTGTCATATTGATCTTAATGAAAAAAAGATAACTAGGGAAGGAGAACATGCCCCAAGAACACAACCGTTACTTTATTAGTTAACATTTATATTACCATAAAGATCAATTCCGAAACAGTATTGCAGCTGACCGAGTTTGCAAAAGCCATAATAAACCTGCCTAATATGAAGAGCTTTGTAGTGCATAAAATAAAATAGTACTAGGCAGTCATGCTAAATGCTTTGAGCGTTTTGTTGTTCCTTTTTATGTATCCTTATGTGTTTAGTGATGAGCAAAACAAGCAAAATGATGGAAACTCCAGAGCTTGGTCTCCAACCCATAAAGGTACTGCCTGAAGATCAAGTTAACAAACTATTTTTCCATCTGAAAGGAAAATGGATAAAGTCTTAACATGTGAGGAAAACAAGCAAACAACAATGACAAGAAAGCAAAAACAAACAAAAAATGCATCAGTCTTTCCTTTGTCTGAAACTTCATGAATCTGACAGATCCAGCCTCTTTTAAGTATTGGAACAAAGTTAAACAAATCCAAAGTATAGATTATAAGAGACAGCATTCAGTGTAACTCACATTTCTGTTATAAATTTGGGTGCAAAGATTTAACTGACAATACCTACTGAGTTTTATTGCTGCTGCACATGTATTCCATCAAGGGTAAAATTGCACAACGTGGAATGAACCAATCTAACACCCTTTCCAGCAGCAATGATGTGCTAGATGAACTCAGGTGTAATTTCCTCTTGTTATATGTAATCTTCTGGGATATATTCCTTGCTAGTTTATGCTTCAGTAAAGGTGAGCTGTTCTGATCTCATGCTGGTAGACTGTGGGAGAACAACTGCCTCTTCTGGAAAGACAGCTGAAATGTAAGTAAGCCATTAGAAATTGATGGCTTTGTCTTGCATTTTCTTTGCAAAATGTGCTGTTCAATCCATACTGCTGCCACAGTACAGTTTACCGTAAGGTACGTGGATGAGAGGGGCAACCAGTTAACTATCTTGGTTAACTCTGCAAAGAAGAGACACTTGTTTACACTAGATGAAGAATAGAAGAGATGGATTATAATAGGAGCAGTTGTTTAAAACACATGTCCAGAGTAGCTCACAAGGCTAGTACAGTCCTGTCCTCTCTTCCTCATTTTAAAGCCAATTGTACATTTAGGTTATCCTCCATAATACTTCAGATTTGTCAAATATTTTAAATTCTGTTATACTTTTTTTAACCTGTTTTTTTGTTGTTGTTGTTGTTTTGTTTTTTTTTTTTTGAACATTTGACCTTTCAGCATGTAAATGCTTGTTGACAAGTTAGGTTTCTCTGTGCAGCTCCCTCTCTCTCTCTCTCTCACCTCCTCCCCTCCCCCCAAGTTGCACATCTTGTTTTTCCTTAGCATAGGTAAAAACAGAAACAATTCCTGTGCTCACAGTCCCAAATCTCAGCTCTTTTGTAAGTTGTCTTCAAGATACGCTGTTCCATGCCCAGGAAAGTAGGCCTCACATGTATAGATTCAATTTCACATTTATCACTGTAGTCAGTATTATTAGGAGAAAAATATATCATGCTAGATTTAACAGCCCTAGACAGTTGAAGCTACTGCAGTTCCATAGCCCAGGTATGACCAGTTGTGGGGCTGAAGGTGTGTTCCCAGCAGACATATGCGTAGAGAGCACATGTATACATGTATTTACAGTGTGGGTCCCTCCGACAGCTGGGCTCAGACACTTGCACTGCCCAGTAGCTGCCTGTTGTGGTTTAGCCCGGCTGGCAGTCAAACACCACACAGCCGTTCGCTCACCCTCCCCCCTCCCTCTCCGGGATGGGGGAGAGAAACGGGAAAGTGAAGCCTGTGAGTTGAGATAAAGACAGTTTATTAAGACAGGGAAAAGAATAACAACAACAATAATAATAATAATAGTATTAATAGTAATAATGTGTACGAAATAAGTGATGCACAATGCAATTGCTCACCACCCGTTGACCGATGCCCAGCCTATCCCCGAGCAGCCGGCCACACCTCCACCCCGGCTAGCCACCCCTATATATTGTTCAGCATGACGTCAGATGCTATGGAATACCCCTTTGGCCAGTTTGGGTCAGCTGTCCTGGGTCTGTCCCCTCCCAGCTCCTGCTGCATCCCTAGCCTGCTCGCTAGCAGCACAGAGAGAGGCTGAAAAGTCCTTGGCTTGGTGTAAGCACTGCTCTACAACAATTAAAACATCAGCATGTTATCAGCGCTCTTCTCATTCTAATCCAAAACATAGCACCCTGCCAGCTACTAGGAGGAAAATTAACTCTGTCCTAACTGAAACCAGGACACTGCCCCTGAATTCCAGTTTCTGTAGCTGCTGGCACCTGGGTATACGAGCCCCTGAGGCCACAGCCCCACTCTTCTGGCTGCCACAGAGCTTCTCACACATATACATACACACAAACACACACCTGTGTTGTCAGGGATGACCAAGACTCCCTTGGTCACCAGTAGCCAACTTCCACAAGGTCTCAGAAAGATCTTGGTAAATTGGAGCACTGGACAATAACAAACTGTGTGTAATTTAACAAGAACAAATGCTAGATTCTGCAGCCGGGACGTTGCTATCCTGGATATGTAGGCTAGGGGACAAGTGGCTGGAGTGCAGTGAGGGATCTGGGGGTTTTGGCTGGTGATAAATACTTATGAGTCAATGATGTGTCCTGGTGGCCAAAAGGGCCAACCATATTGTGGGGTGCATCAAGCTTAGTACAACTAACCCATCAAGGGAAGCGAGTGTCCCTCTATACTCAGCATTGGTGTGATCTCACCTCAACTACTGTGTGCAGTTTTGGGATAAACAATATGAGAAGGACATAAAAATACTAGAATGTGTCCAGAGGAGAGCAACAAAGATGCTGAAAGGTCTAGAGGGCCTCACTTGGAAGGAGTAGCTGATACTTGATTTGTTTAGCTTAGAGAAGAGGAGACTAAGGATTGACCAGTGCAGGATCAGAACTGAATCGATTTGTGGGTGAAAAGAGCATTGAATGGTCTCCCTAGAAAGCCCCACTGACTTCACTGTCCATCTTTCTATTTTCACTGTGTGCATGACTTTCATTTTCCTAGTTCAAAGGATGTCTTAATGAAGAACCTATCCCTGAGTCTGATGTTCAGAATTATTTCATGGTCTGCTTCAAAAAACAACATAATGTTCCACAAATGTATGGTACAACATTTAACAAAGTATGTTGGACTCATTGCTAAGATAGATTTTGTATACACAAATTATGTATCCTTGGCTACAGTGGCAAAAGTGAAAAACCATCATATTTAAACAGTCTGTTTTTGAAGATGGTCGGAATAAAACATGTAACAATCCCTCCAAGGAGTCCTTTTAGACTTTATTATGCCTTTTCCTAGATGCAAGCAGAAGAAATGTGGCCTATGAGTATTTTAGTCTTCCTTGATTACCACTAGCTGATATAATTGCAGTCAGAAACACAGAGCTTTATGAACATAATCCTGAGGAGCAGCAGCAAAGGGAGTCCCCTTGCTTTAAAAGGCCCTTAAAATGAACAGTAATAATTTGGAGTCATTAAATCTTTTTTACTATCTTTCTCTTAGATGAAAGCTTTTAAAACCCAGTTCTCTAGAAAATGAATATTCATATAATTGAAATAACAGCCATAACTACCAGGAATTAATTCTGTACATTATCTTTTTCGTTTTGATTTCTTAAAATCAAAATGTAGCAGACTGTCAAAGTAAAGGAACTTGTGTGCTAACTTTTCATTTGGTTAGATCTTTGTTGTGATTAATATGTCTGTCTGCAAAGCCCCCTCCCCCCCCTTTTTTTCCTTCTTTTTTCTCTAAAAGCAATGCAAGCAGCACCAATAATTATGTCTTGTCAGTAAAACCAATAACTTAAATAAGAAGATCAAGTACTTTGCTAAAGTTGAAAATACCATTGTTTCCAAAATGGTATGTCATTTTCTGTTTTGAATCTCCTGCTTAATTTTTTTTTTTTTGACCTTAATAATAATAATAATAATATATAGAATGCAGAAATCAGAATAAATGATCACTCATAGCATGGTGTGTAATTGTTTGTGAGAAACGTCTTTTAGTTTCTTCCTTCCTTTTCTTGTGACTCGTCATGCAGTGTAACAGCAGAAGCAGCAGAAACCAACAGTTTCTAATTATCTAACCCTGAAAGAGGTCTTCTACAAAGTGCATATTCTTCCCTAGACTTCTCACTGATCTTTTTAATGTTCTAAAATTCTTAGAATATACCTTTCCATTGAAGGGCAACAAACCTGAGAGAAATCCTCTACTACAAATCATGGCCTTTGTTGTTGAGAAGGTACTAGAAAAACACATGAAGTACAATCACTGTGAAGAATCTTAACCAACTAAAGGGATGAATACATGTATATGTCAGCCACAACACATATCTGCCTGTGTCAAAGAAGGTTTCACATCATTTCAGATTTGAATATTAGGACTTTGCATTGCAGGATCAACCTCTTCTCAAGCCATTAATTAGCTTGTAAGCTCTCTGAAGTCCTTAGGAAAGTAGAATATCAATCCATATTTATTTGTATTCTGAAGACAGATAGATGAGAAATATTGTCCCTGTAGAAGATGTTCTTCATGTTCATTAGCTATTCAGACAATATTGTGGTAAGGAGAAACTAAGATTATTATTTTTTTTTAATGTTTGTATATTGGAAACAAAATATTTGACTTGCTTCTTAGTTTCTACAGAAAAAAATAGAGTAGAAAAAAATTTAATTTGAAGATAATATAAAGCTGCTATAAGAGCTTATTAAGCACAAAGGATAAAAGAACTAGTGGAGCTTTAAAAATGGTAATTAAAATAGCTGATGTGTGTCTAATGCATTTTCTCAGTGTCTTCTAGCAGCAGATCATGATAATGTATGTTTAACTTTTTCTTCCATGTTATTGAAATTATTACTGCTCAAACTCCTATCTCAGTAGACTGTCAAGATCCTTATATGATAGCTGTAGTTGGAACATAAAAGCAGCAGTATGCAGTCTGCTGAAAATTCAGTGTGTGAAGGTGCAATAAGTGAGACGTCAGCCTTTGTTTTAGTGTTCTGTGTAATTAGAAGGAAACACGTAAACCATGATCTGACATGAACAAGCGATGTCTCTGTAGTATACCTCATATGTTTTAGGATCAGCATAATAAACAGGCTAGAGAAGAAGCAGAAATGACTCAGAGATCTGTGCCACTTTTTTGTGTTTCCCAGTGAATTCTGCCTGTCACACTTCTGTGCCTTCAGGTTTGTGATCTATATGGCGGGATGTTACCAAAATCTGAGAGTCTGTTGAGCTTTATACCCTTATTTGTATCTGGTAAACTGTAAAAGTAGCGCAAGAACATTTGGTGTGTCTGCCACTGAAAAAATGATTCAGAGACTAGATTATTGGAATTATACTTACAAAAATATGTACATTTTGTGCAAATGTTGCAGAATTATATGTTAGTGTGCACATGTGGTAATCTGATTCACACATTCTAGAATTTGCATTAAACTTGTACTGTTCTATAAAGAATTCACTATCTTAGTGGTTTTCTTTCCAAAAGTGATTTCACGGTTGCTAATATGCTCTTCATTTTACTCTCTGTCTAGGGTGTATTACACTTGCCAATCTGGAATATGTACATTCTCTTCTGGTAGACTGTGTTGTCCAAGGTTTTCTTTAGGCATTTGAGCTGCTTTCCCACAAAATGGAGGAACCCAAGTGTTTTGTCTTCTGGATCATTCTATTCTTACTGCAATGTTTATGTCTACACAGCCATTTTAGTTCTGTTTGTACATCTAGATGTGGCAAATGTTCATAAGTAAGGTGATTCCTTTTCCTTCATGATCTTATCCATTAAGAAATACAAGCTGCTACATTTACTTCCAAAGATTGTCCAGCTCTTTGACCCTTTCAGTCTGCTCATCTATTTGGAGAGGGGAGGTTTTAGTAAAATTCAGCATGTGACAGGAATATAGGAGGATTGTTATTGGGACTTTCACTTTTTTCTTTTTCATTTGCTTTTTTCTTAAAAAAAAAAAAAATGTTCATGAGCGGTTAGTGATAGTGCTTGTAAATTTTACACCAGTCTTTGAGCTGCAACAATTCCATTCCTCCACTACCCCAACATGGGCTCAACATTTTAACCATGTGTTGTATATAATTGATCTCTTCTATTTTTATTAGGTTATCAGGAAGACTTGTCAGCAATTCATTGTGAACATAGAAAGCAGAGGAAGGGGTTATTATTACTGTTATATTACCTGCCACCTGGAGAGTCTTAACATATGATAAGGCGTAAAGCTTGGAAACACAGTTGTAATACCTGGTTCCACATCACAACAGAGCTCGTGATAAGTGACTATGAGACAACTCTGTGAAGAACTAGCCTGGGAGAATCTGATCACATTTCCAGCTGCCTTATCTGCACAGAAACTGCCATAGTTACCACAGTGAATGACATTATTTCCATTAACCCCCTACCAGGAAATTCCTCAAGAGAAACAGCAATACAGAATATTTATAAAGTATTTACTCCATAGCTATTTTAAAGGCCAAAATATTTTATTCAGTTTGCATCATTCTTGGATAGAAAAATCATAAATATATTCACAAACTGAGGTGCCCATACCTTAAAAAGGTAACACTATCAAAAAGTGATAATTGACAGCTAGTGAACATACAAGAGGCTGAGCTAAGAGACTCTTAAGATTGCTTGAACATTCCTACTCTACATCTTTGCAAAGCTCTTGGATCAAATGCCAGGAGGAGATTACATGTTGTGCTGCGTCTACTACCACATCTACAAGTTAGATTTCTTTCTTAGAAGTGAAATTCACAATGCTGAATTAAAGTGACTAAATTCTCTACTGCAATTTGAGCAGATTTAGACACTCCAAAAGGCATTCACAGAAGATAGCATACTGAGCAGCAAAATCCTTAATATGTTTAAAAAGAAATAATGAAGAAGTGAATGTGCTCTCTCCTTCTTAGTAGCCTAATAAAAGCACTGAGGAAAGTTCCTCTGTGAGACGGGCTCAGTGACAGAAACTGTGAAACTGTGTCCAGTATTAGGTGTCCATCTCACACAGTTGGGCATGGGCAAATAAATTATTTGCTTTTTAAAAATGAACCATTGACTGCCTATGGATAAAACACCCTATTTCAAACGGTGCTCTTACAGTTTAATCTCCTGTTCTGTGCAGAACGGTGGGTGCCTGAGACTGCAAGAATCTGAGCCTGCAGCACCCAAACTAATGCTAGAGAGTGAGCTTGAGAGTCTTTGTGTGTGTCTGTTTGTAGTGATTGTCTGTCTGCAGGCATATATGTTTGGGCTGTTATGTGTGCACACATTCTGTAGGAGTCAGGGAGCCCACTGAAATACATGACACATATGTACCCTTCCCTGCCATCCCAAAAAGGAAGGGGGATTCAAGAAAGAAGAATCATGATTTTAAAACACTAGGACAGGACACCTGGGGAATAGTTACTGCTCTGTCCTGCTTTGAGTGTTACCTATAAAGCTGTCATGGGTTAAAATCCAGAGGTAATACTGAGAATGGTCCTTAAGGATGCTTCACTCACTGAGGACTATTAAACATGTGTGTTGAGACATTCAGGATATCACTTCTGTTTTATAGCAATCTCATTTTTTCCTCTCTTGTGTAAATCAAGGTTGATAATCATTCTGTACTACAGAAGAAAGAGTCTGGTTTCACCCACACCAATTTCAAGTTTAGCAGGATAAAGCAAGCGCTCCATTTCATAACCCCAAAGCTTCCTCTCAGTTTCTATGGATTCTGCTTCCTTTGTATTTTCATACTGCAATCAAGGAATAGCAATACTTATCTGAATTATAAATCAGACTTTTATTCAGTCTAGCCAGCTGTAACAGCTTATCTGTATTACTATAATTAAGGAACTTTATTATCATTGCTTTGTGGAGGCCACCAGGTGCTCTGCTCTCTGTCCTTTGCATGACAAAAGATGCATCCATATAATTTTCTATAAACATTTCTTTAAAGAGGTATTTCCTAATTTTTCCATTCTTGTTTTTTTCTCCCTTTCAGGCAAGTCAAGATGACAGATTGTTTCTCCTACTTTATTTTTCTAATCCATCTACTTTCAATCTCTGTTTCATTCATTTTGGCATTTGCTATTCAAAGACTTCAGTTTAGTCTGGAAAATCTCTGTTTTAGAGAATGTAGACCTTCTACACTACTCACTTTCATTTTAATTTCATTGACCCATAATATCATTTGCTTAATCTCCTGTTAACTCCATCAACTGAAGTATAGAGATCAATTTGGTTAGTAATTTCATTTTCTCCTTGTCTTTAAATTACTGTTTAAACACTTAAATACTGTGTAATGCCCAACTGTAGTCTTTCTCTCAGCCAGAACAAGTACTTAGAACAGCTTCATGAGATCAGCCTATGCGTAAAAAGAGGAGATCAGCCAGCCATGTGTATTCCTGGGGAGGCTTTAGACACTACAGCTGTTTCAATGACTCTTGCATTTTAGCTGTTTGATCCCTCCATCAGATCATATTGTCTTCTCCAAAACTAAAGGGTACTCAGAATTCATCGTTTTCTTTCCCACATTCTTAAGAGAACAATGTAAAGGAAAAGTGCTTGCTGAAAACACCTGCAAGGCATGTTGAAGTCCACCTCCTCTCACACAGAATCGGGAAACTTTGGTGATAAGCCACCTCTGCTGAGGTTGTGAAGTGAATTAGATATTTAAAAGCAGTATTGTATAACATGCCATAATTTAATGTATTATGAATAGGATATATATAACAAATAGGAAATCAGTTGCCAAATGGCTACTGGTACAGATGAGAAGTTCAGCAGTAAAGAAAGCTGGTAAGGGAAGTAAAGATTTAATTTAACACTCCATAGCTAGATAGGGAGTTTACAATATTCAAGAAGAAATTTGATATTTATTACACTGGAATGGAAAGCTTGATAAGGCTTTTTAAAAATAGGGATCCACCTAACAAATATTTATGAATGAGGATGATTTGATTGTATCTCAGAGTGATATGAATTTTAGTAATTATTAGGGGAGGGTGCTACCTAAGGTCCATCAAGAAAAATATTTTTACATCGTGGGGCTGCAGTAACTGACACCTGAGAGTTCCAAAAAAAACCAGTAATATAAAAACTTTTAAAAAAAGACTGCTAAAGCTATGCTGATTTTGAAAAAAAAAAAAAAAAAAAAAAAAAGGGAAACGCAACAAAGGAAGATCTACATAAATAGTGAAAAAAACTGTTACTAGAATGATTTGGTAAACAGTTTGAAGAACAAAAAATCAATTCAGTTGATAATCTTATATGGAAAATAGATCTTCTCAAACATGTCTAATTTTATTCTTTGATAAATAACACATTTACCTGAGAAAGGTAATGAAGCAGATATATTTAGATGTGGTAAGTTATATGACCATGTAACATGCTGAGTAAAAGCTACAAAACCAATATAGTAAAAACAATATAGCAAACGTTCCAAAAAGTCTACCTTATGGATTGGTTTTTGAGTTATACTTCAATACCTAGACCACACAATAAACGATTAGAGTGTTCCTCTAGCAAAATAACATGAAAGTAAAAACAAGAAGGAAATGAGTCTTGAGGATGAATTGATGAGACTGTTTGGTTCTGGCATGTAGCTTTAAAAAAAAAAAAAAAAAAAAAACTGGATACAGAATGGAAGAGAACTAAGAAATCACTGCAGTATTAACATGACAGATTCTCCCTCTTTTGCTGTTTTCTGATCAAAAAGTGCCATCATTTATGGGGAAATGTGCACCAAGAAAAGCAAATTATTGGTTTGTATACAAACATTGGTTTGTATAGTTGAATCAGACGCAATACAGAGACAACTGATGTTTTGTCCTGGCTTTCAGTGCCATGACTTTAAGGCTGACATACATCAGGCTCTGGTTATTTTTCAGTGTTTCTTAAATCATAGAAACGTAGAATCATAGAATCACAGCATCATAGAATCATAGAATAGTTTGGGTTGGAAAAGACCTTTAAAGATCATCTTGTCCAAACTCCATGCCGTGGGCAGGGACAGCTCCCACTAGACCAAGCTGCTCAAAGCCCCATCCAGCCTGGCGTTGAACACCTCCATGGATGGGGTATCCACAGCTTCTCTGGGCAACCTGTTCCAGGGCCTCACCACCTACCATAGTAAAGAACTTCTTCCTGATATATAATCAAATTCTATTTTTGTTGTTGTTGTTGTTATTGTTGTTTTGTTTTGTTTTCTTTAAAGCTATTTCCCCTTGTCCTATCTACACCCCCTGACAAAGAGTCCCTCCCCAGCTTTCCCGTAGGCTCCCTTAAGGTGCTGGATGGCCACTATAAGGTCTCTCTGGAGACTTCTCTTCTCCAGGCTGTACAGCTCCAACTCCCTGAGCCTGTCTCCATAGGAGAGGTGTTCCAGCCCTCTGATCATCTTTGTGATCATCTTTCCCAGTTTCTCTGGGACTGCTCTAATACATCCATGTCCTACTTGTGCTGGGGATCCCAGAGCTGAACACAGTGCTCCAGATGGGGTAAATGGTTCCCAAGTTATGTCAGAGTTAGTCTTACCAGACCACTGTTCTTTCCTTTATAATGACAGAAGTTTGATACCTGTCAGACATGACTTTGGCAAGCTGAAATTCCTCCTTAGGCTAACTGTATTCCCAGTATTTTTGTATTGATTTTTTTTTTTCTATATCTATTCTGCTTTATAAGGTAACAATCAATAAGATGACTTACAGATAACTCACTGCAAGACTAGCAGTAATATTTCTTTTTAAACACACCTGGAAAACACTTTTGTGTAGGAAGTATTGTGCACTCTGTTTCTGTAGGATCATGCTGTCTGAAGGTGAGGTATCTACCTCTTACTGAGGATTGGCACTAAAATGAAGAATTGGCTTTTGTAGTTTACTGTTTATACTGCCACTGAAGCCAAAAGATTTTATTTCCTTGGCATATCAGGCCATGTCAGGCATACAAGTCTTTGACAAACCTACTATGACAGAAGATTTTGCTAACTTTCTACTTGGTGAGACACAGTATGAAACTCCTCTGAGGGAAAATGAATAGAGGTTTCTTATACTAGCATTTGCTTTAACACATGCCTTACTACTACCGAAAACACTTGTGTATGGTCATTGCAAAAGTGGACTTTCAGGGAAGAGTCTGTAGGGGGATAACGGGGTTGTCTAAAACTGTAAGTCGATTCCGTCAATTTTTGTGGTTGCTGTTATAAAAAAAGAAGAGCTGTTTGCACACAGAAAAGGCAGTATTTGAGAGGAAGATAAAGTCTGAAAATCTGTTTTTTGAAAATTTCTGTACTCAGGGAGACTTACAGTAATCTTTGATAAAACCAATCCTTTTACCACTAATTACGGAAGTATCTCCTTCTATCATCTGGAAATTTAAACACAGTAAAGGACTAACAAAAAATGCTGACCTCAGAACAAATGAGAACAATGAAACAATTTATCAAATATTTTTATACAATGTCTTTACACTAGTAATTACTTTCAAGGGTCAGGAAGACTAATATATATGACTAATTTCATTTAGAGGAACATAAGCAAAATATTGCTTAGTATTCCAATAACGCAAAGTATCATTGTACGATGATTCCTTACAAAGTCTTCATGACTCATTAGCTTCGGATTGCATGAAAACTCTCCAAAATATATTGTCACAGATCAGTATGATCTCAGAGGTCATACTCCCTTTAGTTCAGCTGCTTTGCAAATCTTTGTGAGCCCATGTTGTGGACAGGTCAGCACGGCCTGACCTCAGAATGGCACAAACCCCAGGCTTCCCTGGGTGCAAAATTAGGATAGCCTAGACATGGCAGCATCCCACCTGCACTCTGTGGCCCTTTGTGCTTATGAGAGGCATCATCCGGACTTCACAAGCGAAGAAATAGAAAGGTCAGTTTCTCCTAGATTAGGGTTTTATTCAGGACCAGGACTAATACTTATGAATTACGAGCCAGACCTTAGATATATAATGTCGGTTCAGGTGGTAAGCAATGACTGATATGATTCTGAATATGTGGTCTGCTCCTAATTTCTCATCAGCACATGTTCCCTCTGCCCCTAAAGCCATTCTTTCTGCTTCTGCATTCAGATTCTTACATATTTCTGAAAATTAGTGCTGCCTTATGCAAGTAGTTTATGCACCTAATCACCTTGGGAGTAATGGTTTTTGAAACCTTTTGAAAATTTGGATTAAGATGCTGTTGAAAATATTATTTGTCTTCCTTATCTTACAGTACTTTCTTTTTTTTTTCTTTTCATGAATATCAATTGTATTTGATTAATTAGTCAAAGAAAATAGTTATAATCAGCAGTGACATGTTACTGAGGAAAAAATATCACAAACAGTCAATCCTGCAAAAATGGAAGTAATAATTAGCAATAACAAAAAGAAGTCAATTTCTCCACGAGGCTTAAATGCATCTGCTCCATAAACCACTCTGTTAAAACAATGCTGGATAAATGTCAAGTTGATTACATTTTAGTAAAAAGTATAACTACAATATGATGCTTAATACAACACGATATTATGGTTATTATATTTCTATGTGGGTATTTTCTTTGTTGCATATTCTGCATTTTTATCTCTGCAAAAATTAACAATTTCACACAGACACGCACACATGAAAGGAATCTTCCTTAAATTCATGGACCAGATTCACAGTGTTTGCTGCATCATGATTTACACCAGATGAGAAAGGAATCCAGAATTTCCCCATTTGTCATCAATTTCCTTATGCCATCAGCCACATACAAGCATTTCTACTTGTATGTACACAGGCACATTGTTTCTCTTGCATTCATGTTGTGTATTGCTATTGAACAGCAGACTTAAATTTTATCAACTACACTTCACATTTGGTATCTGTGTGCTATGTGCCTTTTCTATTAGGGCTGTAGCCAGTTTCTGTATTATTTACTTGATGACATGTATACAGTCTGCTGAATTACAAATGTTAAAATTAATGCAGATTCTTGGCTTCCTGTTCTTAAGTACTGAAGTAGTTTATTGCAAAGAAAAAGACCATTTTTTAATATAATTTACAGAGGTATCATGCTGAAAGTTGTAACTCATTTCCTGTCAGAAAGAGTTCTACATACAAAAAAAGGAGAGAAAAAAAAAAAAAGGCAAATGAAATCCATGGGTGCATAGGCATTGCATCTGAGAACAAATTTTCTTTAAAATCTCACATATTTCTCTAAATGTTTTCCTCTCGCTTCAAATTTCCCTGCAGTGCTTCAGGAATATGTACCCTGACAATGCCAATTTTACACATTCCATCTCGTTTTAGCATCAGCCTGTCGTATTTCCTAACTTTCTAGCTTTTGTGTTGACACACATCATTCTACCACAATTATTTACAAATGCCCTTTGTAGAAATGAGAGACCATGATTCCTTCACTTATTGAACTTCACTAAAGAGCAAGGATGCTTGTTTTTCTGACAGGATCAGGACACACCATGTCAGTGAAAGCTGCATTTTCCATTAAGAGAAAATGAATTGCCATTACCTTTGGCATGTGCTGTTTTTTCCTGTTGTTTTGCTCACTACTTAAATGTCTACATGAGATATTTTAGTAAAATTCTTGTGTTTCAAAAATGTAGGTGTATTTCAGTGTATTTGCCCAGGGAGTTTGTTGAGTCTCCTTCTCTGGAGATATTCAAGGTCCCTCTGGACACTTACCTGGGCAACCTGCTCTAGAGAACTTGCTTTGGCAGGGGGATTGGACCCGATGATCTCTGGAGGTCCCTTCCGACCCCTACAATTCTGTGATTCTGTGATTCAGTGGGTCTGCTTATCTTATGTCAGAGCAGTATGCAGCCACAAGCTGTATTCGCAGACATATCTGCCTCCCATAAAGGGCTGAGGTGCAGTCCCAATACAGTGGTCCATGATCTGCCCCTAAACAAAACAAAAATACTTCTGGGTTCCATATCCTATAGTTTTACTGAAAGTCAGTCTACTAGTATAAAACAGGCTATTCTAGTCTTAAATGCAACTCTAGAAGCCTTCTTTAACTCTCCCCACAGGGCAGTGAGGCCTGAAGCCACTGGCCAAGCACGCTGTGGATATTTACCTGTTTCTTCTCTCTCAGTTCAGGACTTTGGTGGTGATTTCTCCATGGATACCACAACAGAGCAGAACATGCCCAGGAACCTGGAAACTTGTAAGATTAAACAAGTTCTAGCATCAGGAGCCAGAAGTGTCTCACTCCAATAAGTCAGGCAGGGATAGTCTGAGGTTTGGCAAGGCTCTCCTGTCTGTTACTCTCTGTGTCTAAATAATATTTTATATAAATGCTGATCATGAGTTTAGAGGTAGATCTTTGTATATATATATATATACATATATACATACATATATATACATACATATATATATACATATATATTATTCTATCTCCCATTGTGCTGTTTTAACAGTGGGTTGTTGTTTTGGTGTTGTTTGTTTGCTTTTTTTATTTCCCCCCCCCCCCCCCCCTTTCTTCAGGTCACAATGTATTTGAGAGCTAGACAGTTCACAGCAGTTTGAAATACTTTTTATAATGCCATTCTCAACCATATCACTTCTTATCAGTCTCTGGCAGATTTTTCTGAACCCTTGTTTATAGCTAAATTCCCAGAGGAACTGCAGTCTCAGGTACACAGATGCCGCTGATCAAAAGGCCATTCCCCCCCCCCCCCCACCCCCCGCCAAATAAATAAATAAATAAATATGTATGAAAAGGACCTGCCCAGTTCTAGGGTCCAGGCTTCAGACATATTCTCAGATGGTGTTGATATGTGAATGGTCATCAGAAAGACTGATTTGGGCAGCAGTGCAGTATATTGTTTGTTTCCAGCCATTAGTAATGAAGTGCTTTCTCTCTTTGCCACAGATGTTTCAAATGATCATGTGACAATGGTAAAAAGCAACTAAGAAGTATTTGCTGACAGGCACTATAGAGCACTCTAGCCACCAGGTGAAACTACCACAGGGATTCCCAGCAAAAGAGGCCTAGGAGAAGTCAGAAACCTCAACGCTGAACTGCAAAGTGTCGTTACCACCTTGCCAAACTCCTGGTATTTCTCCTGATTCCCTGACTTCGGCAAGAGCTACCCTGGCAGCCTTCAGGCACAGGCCCTCTGTCCAGTGGGAGAGGATTTACTTTAGACACAGTAGATCAATTTCCTGGGCTATGTTGCAAAACATCCTCATTTTTCTTACATTTTACAGAACCACACAGAGGTTTGTGTTTCCTGTTCCACAATTTTCTGATACCAGTCATTTCACAGTTGGTTCTACTTCTCTTAGTAGCCTCTCTCTCTTATTAATTTGGATTATTTATCCAGGATTTTTGCTGCTATGATTGCTGTGATATATGCTCACTGACCCTTTCTGGTTGTTGGGCAGAAAGGTTTCATTTTTTTCCTTCAATTTTCTCGTTTAGCAATCTTTATTCAATAAAGGTATACTTTGACTTAAACTGCACTCTTTTTTTTTGTTGTTGTTTTTTTTTCCTTTCCAACTTTATTTGTGTGATTAACCTACCCTAAGACATAGCAGCATGGCTAGGCAAGAAAAGAATAGCTTGGGACTATTCAGGCCCCAAGGTGGGTGTAGGTGTGAGAATGTTATTCGATATGTTCATGCGAATGATTCGAATGTTATATCGAGTGTTATATCAAATGTTCATTCAATATTGGGCTCATACATGCATGCCTGTTTTAGGGTAAGGGTAAGTGGATAAATGAGCATAAAGTTAAGTAGTAAGACATCGAGGAATGGTTCATAGAAAAGTAGGAAGCTGTGCAGGGTGATTGGGAAAGGAGACCACTAGATGAAGTAAAATTTGCTGTCTTTCAGATTGGAAGACAGGGAAAACAAAACAAAACAAAACATTTTTTCTCTAGTTTTGCATAGGGAAAAGCAAAGAATTTTCAGGGTTGGAAAAGAAGGGCAGAGACAAAAATAGAGTTTTAGTTTGTTTGGTTTTATTTTCTTTTTCTTGGAGGCTAAGAGGGAGAAGAATGAAAGAAGGCAGGCTGAGTTTGTTTTGAATGGTTTTGAGGCAAAGAATTGAATGACAAGCAAAGCTTATTTTATTTTATTTTCGGGGTGGTGGTGGGGTGCACAAATGTGCAATGTGTGTGTGTGCACAAATGTAAGAACAACTGTGTGGGATGTATTTGATCCAATGTTCTCCAGTTATATTCTCAGGATGACAGTGGTGAAAACAGGATGCTTACGCAGAGTGTGAGAACTGGGAAAGCATGGTATGACACATTATAGAGACCTTTCGTAGTTTGTCTCTGCAACATCCTTACCCAGACTGCAACGGGCTGATGTGATCTCCATGGTAATATTGATTTTGGCCTTGAAGTGATCCTCCACATTCGTCAGCTGGTGGTCGGTAAGCCAAAACCCCTGTGTGATCCTGATAAGAATGCTTGAGTTTTCATGAGCCAACAAATGATCCAGGCCTGTGACCAATATATGTGGTGCTGCTAAATCTGGTCTAAACACAAAACCTTAGCAGCTCCTCCAGCCATTTACAGGTTTATTATCTGATGGTATAATCACTTGGCTTCCTGATACAAAGGGATCAGGAATGATCCCTGATACTATACTCTTGATCAATAACACAGATGAAAATAGGTGGAGTTGCCAGAGACTGGTGCCATGGTTCACGAAGACTTAGGATAATTCTTTAGATGGTAAATCAGGTGTAACATATGTGAGGTTCACAAATAGTGACAGAGGCCTGAGTAAGAAAGGTTTATGAGACAATCATGCATTTAAGATACAATTTTGAATACAATAAACACCATGCATGAAGACTTTTATTCTATCAAGACCTGGTTTTGATCAATGCAGGCAGAAGAGATTTGCTCTAAAGGGTCTCAGAGCTGGGGTTTCTTTGTGACAGGGAATGCACAGGCTGTTTTGATGTAGTTACCACTTTTTATTAAACTGTCTGTCTCTGCCACAAATACGAAACTACCTTAGACATAAAAATGAGCCACTAGAATAGCATTCCTACTAAAGCACAAAAGGAGAGAGAGGAATTATTAAGCATATTTCCAAAAGTATAATTAGGGCAAAGAAAAAGAACTAAGAAAAAGAAGTCCAGATATATCTGCTAAAAATACTGGAACTCACAGATTTAAAAATGAGTCATATGCTGAAGAATTATTCTGTACATTCCCTCTATTTAAAATACTTTTTCTTTCTTTTACATATATTTTATACTTAAAGTTCAAATTTATTGGATATGAATTCATATATATTGTATATAGCTACAAAGAATCAGAGAATAGGATAGGAATATTTTAGGCAAAGTATTAAAGCCAAAAATTTTGTAGTAGTGCATTACATGGTTAATAATTTCTTGGGTTGAGAAAAAGAAATAAACTGTAAATATGTAATTAAATTGTAGCAGGTTCAGTGGAGACTAATTGACCAGTCTGAGTTGCCTGCTTAGAAAAATGCCTGTGACTACTATGGCTCTAACAGCAGAAGTGGTACCAGGGTGGGCAGTGGCACAGCAGCATTGGGCTCCAGGTTGCTGCATAAAGCTGAGTCGGGGTAAGAGCAGGCAGAGCCAGGCTTCTATGGAGAGGAGCTGCCAGTACCCACAGCCTCTCCTTGGCGGAGGCCTGAACACATCTAAACTGACAGCATACAAATCCTATTGCTCTTCTGGGCTAGGATTGAAAGTCAGGGAACACTAGCCTGGGCGTGTCTGTCTTTTGGAGAAGCTGGAGCTTTTTCTTTCTTTTGGGAGAAGATGAAGAGAGGTAGGAAGCATGGGAAATGAAAAATGTGAGGTGAGTCCTTGTCTGATGTTTGGACATGTGATGAAAAAGAAAAAAAAAAAAAAAAAAGGAAGAAAGGGAGACTCCAAACCTCTATAAGTTTTCAGAGAGCAGCATGGTAGGCTGTGATGGGACACTGGCTGGCTGCTGGCTGACATTTACAAATCAGGGGAAAACCTAGTGGTTTGGTGGCCCACTTTTTCTTGGCAAAACACTATGCTTCAGGCTGAGCTCCTTCATATTTTGGAAGGAGTTTTCATCTTGCCTACTCCAGAGCTCTGTTGGTTGATAGCTGGCGCTCCAGCTCTCACGTGTCAGTCTGGGTGTCACCACTCTGCTTTAAAAAATGCATTTCTCTTCTAGGCTTCTAGGAATAACCACAATGAAATCTTTCACCCACAGTCTTTCATTTTATTGCACTGAGGAACTATTTCTTGTTTCAGTATACTGTAGCAGTTCACTGCATTTTATTTGTGTTACCATTATAGCTCGTGAAGCTGCATTTGCTGAGTAGTTACTATGGATGAAAGCTTTTGTATTTATGAATGTCCAGCTTCTCTTTTATTATGTTAGTATGTGGGGGTTTACAAATGTTGATACTGGTTCTTTCAATTTCTGCATTACCCTTAAGTGCTCTTTGTCCTTTTTTTTTTTTTTTTTTTTTCTTTTTAAACTGCTGCTGAAGACATATTGCCTATATATAAAATGCATTAGACAGTCCTGAGGAGCCTGATTTTCAGTAACAGAGTTCAGAGGCCTCTTGCTTAGAGACTAAGGAATTGTTTAGATGGTAAGGTACTGGACTGGCATTTTGAAGGTATTGTAACTGGGATAGGTGATGTAGAGCTTTGAACTCTGAATATTCAGATTTCAAGGATGAAAAGAGCTGTTCTTAGGTACCCAAGAATGTATAAACATCAATCAAACAAACAAACAAACAAAAAACATACGAAATATATTTGGTATAACAAAAATCCAAATGGCATATCCTTGAATATAGGACTCAGTGGCTTTGGGACAGTATGCTTCTGCTCAGCACCTCTGAGTTTGGCTCAATTCATAAACGTTCAAGTTCTGAAGCTGTGTCACCCTACATAAAGAACATTGTTGTGGTGGTTTAACCCAGCTGGCAGCTAAACACCACACAGCTGTTCGCTCAGCACTCTTCTCATCCTAATCCAAAGCATAGCACCCTACCAGCTACTAGGAGGAAAATTAACTCTGTCCTAACTGAAACCAGGATAATTGTATAACTTTTTTCTTGTAGTTCTATAAGTTTCTTGTGGTTTATATGCATGATTTGTTCTAGCTAGTCTTCTACACAGCAGTCATTAAGCAATAACTTCCTAGCCTATGTTAAGCAAAGTACTTTTTAATGACAAAAATTCACCTGTTGCCATACAGGGTACGCATTGAGCAGTAACTCTAGAGGTATCATTCCTGAAGCATTGCCCCACGCAGACCTGTGGCATTTCCCAAGCTAGCTCTGGTCTGTTTAGTTATGGTACCACAAGCAAATCATCCTCATCACTACAGGCAAAGTAATCCAGTTCCTCTGGAAAGCACCAGAAGTGCAGTGGCATGCCAAAACAGCTGTCTTGCTTTCTGGTTCAGGCCTACATCTCTGAACTATGCCACACTGTGACTTCTAGGCATATTTGGCAGCAGCCAGTTCCCTAAACCATGTCGTGCCTAAACTTTATGGCATTTTAGGCCATATAACATATTAGGCCATATAAAATACATCATGGCAGACCTGCCCTGTCATTACAGGCCCTCTCATTACAGGCCCTGTGAGGCCTGTGCTTGCCTGCCAAGCCAAGCAGATAACTTGCACGCCCCACGGATTCTCCAATGGGACATGAAACCTGTTTGGGCAGCTGCATCCTGTCCACCTGCTTGGGAGGCAACTCAAGGATATTGCACAACAATGTGCTGCCAAGGAGCAACATCCCATTTACTTGTGATTGGGCTGGTAATATCGCTGAGGTGAAACCAGAGTTAAAGTCCTCATCTATGCTAACAGTAAAGGGACTTTTTTTATTGATAACATCCTATGACAGAGAGGTGGAAACAACACAGAAAACTGGACCGGGGGTTTGGTTTTCTGCTGAGCTGTCATGTAACCCCAGCCTGCTCTTGCTCATATTAACTGGGTTCCAGTAGTAAGTGCAAACTACAGGCCTCATTTTCCTGTATGTGAAGCCAAGAAAGGGAAAAAAAATAAATAAAGAAAATGCAGAATCCATTTCTCCACAGCATGGTATGATAGATGGGGCAATGCAGTCTCAAAGGGATGTTTCAGTCTTCTCCTGCTCCTGAATTACTGTTCTGATGATATTCCTGCAGCTAAAAGAGAAAAGATATACAGTTTTTAATAGAAACTGGTACAGAAATTTCTTTAGCTTGCAGAAAACCACAGGGAAAATAGATGCCTTCTCAGAAGGTATAATTTCTCAAAAAACATCTGGGACAGTGAGAGGTGAATGCAGAATGGGACAGTTTACTTAATTTATTTTAAGCAGTACACATTCAATCTAATTGTGGGTTAGAAAATTACAGGATGAGCAGTCTAATATTTATTTATTGTGTTTTCCAAAGCACTTAAACACTTTCATGAGATCTTCCCTGCTTCTCCCCTCCCAAATTAAAGTGCTGCTAGAGATGCCTATTTAGTATGGGGATTCACAGCCAAAAATTCCCTCAAGACTGAAGCAACTAAGTCATATCTTAAAATGCACACTGATGGCTCACTTCTCTTTTGTGGAACCAGTAAAGATGTAAGAGGAAAAACCCTATGTTTTGCACAGTAGTTTTGTGCCTACAAGTAAATACATGATCTATATTAGTCATACTAGTTGGAAGCATTTTGAAAAACATTGACAAATTCCAGATTCCAGTGAAAATTGTGGTGATTTCTTTTTGCTGTGGAAAATGTTGGGTTTTGGTGTTTGTTGTTTTCTGAGAATGCAGTCATGAGAGTTGTCCAATTTGATATTTCTGATATTTATTAGATATTGTTGGCTTGCCATCCACTTAATCTTTCACACATACATGCACAGATGTATTTTTCTCTTCCTGTGTCTCCAGAGCACCACTACTGCTGACAGCTGTCCCAAGTGCCTATGACAGGTTCCCTCATAGCACTTAAAAAAGAAAGCTAGCAACTTCTTATTAAAAAACAAACAAACAAAGTTTATCTGTTCAGCAGGAAAGAGTCAATCCATATTTGATTCATTACCCATTTCTTAATCTCCCTACAGATGAATTAATTGTTACCACCAAACCCAAGCTGTTAGAAACATCTTTTTTATTTTCCACAACAGGGCCACTGGGAAGCTGACTGTAACTTGAAGTTCCCTCTCCCTTCCCTTCTGATATCTAAGTAGTGGCAGCAGAGGCTAAAAGATTATTTCAACTCATTTGTTTCTATGTTCAAGTGGTTGGTAAATATTCACCACAATACCAGGCCTGTGTAGGACTTCTAAGTGGTTTTCCTTCCAAAGGTTAGTAAAGCCAAATATTTCTCAGTTTCCCAGACAAATTATGCATTAATTACTGTGGAATCAAGCTATTCAGAGCAGCAGAAGATATAAGGCCCAATATCTATTTCTTGATTAATACAGTACAGAAAATTTTGTATTACATATTAATAAACAGGTGTAATGTAATTTAAATAGGATGAACTCTAATGCAAAATGAAAGTTTTTACTGAGGTGAAGTGGGTAAAAATATTAGCCTGCTGTTTTGATTAGACATGGAAATGTTCACAACCTGCTTTTCTGTATGACCTGATAAATAAAATTGGACATAAAGAATTAAAATTATTTGCAGGGTGGAAATGATTTGTTTTGATGTGGTAATTGAAAAGAATAAGAGAGAAAAAGAAGTTCAAAATTACATGCTAATAGAGCCGTAGGGATTATGTGACTTTATTTGAGGTCAGCTGGTTATGAAGTTCTTGCAGTTTCTGACATTTTCCATATTGCAGACTGTTCTGTGAAAGTTGATGTGCAAATGGAAACTCAGTGAGTTCCCTGAATAGAAAGTATATATCATCAAACAATGTTGGTTAAGAGGATGAGATATCTCAGACAGGCCATTAACAGTAGGTGCACCAAGGGAGAAGTCTGGAACTGCCAACAAAATTGCTTGAGTTGTCTGCCAAGATGCCAGATGCTGCTGCTAAAAAATAAAAATAAAAAATTGTTATCCAAAAGTGGTATCAGAGCTTCATGTCTGCATTCCACTGATGAGAAAAGAAATCACAGGAAAGAAGTATCGTCACTACTGAGCACTTACAGATCTATTTTTTTTTTTAAATATTATTAACTACTGGCAGAAATTGGAAGAAATAGCACATCCTATGCAATTCTGAGGGTTGTGAGACTGAATAATGATGAACTTTGCTTAGTATTAAAAATCTTTTCCTTCCCTGAAATCTTTCTATTCCCTAACAGCATAAAATGCTATTTCTTATAAACTCATAGAACGGTTTGGGTGGGAAGGGACCTTAAAGATCACTTGGTTCCACCCCCCTGCCAAGGACAGGGACACCTCCCACTTGTTCAGATTGCTCAAAGCTCCATCCAGCCTGGCATTGAACACTTGCAGTGATGGGGCATCCACAGCTTCTCTGGGCAACCTGTTCTAGTGCCTCACCACCCTCTGAGTAAAGAATTTCTAGCTCTGTGTCTATTCAGTAGAGAATGAAGAGGTTGTCTTCAGAGTTTTGCATGTGTGTGTACTGATCATCCAGGATTTCTATAATGTGTGCCCTTGGCTTTGTGTTTCTCCACCTGACTCACTGTTAAGGGGAGAAATTTGAAATTTTCCTGTAAATATCCACAAAAGGATTTTTGCTAGCACAGTTCTTACAGCTTAGAGGTGGCAATTTGCTGTGAGACTGAATGAGATCGCAAGACCTGATTACAGTGACACCCGTTCTGGATGAAAGTATGGCTGCCAACAAATTTAAAAAGTTCCAACCGTGTCCTTAAGTTCTGATCCAAACCCAACGATTTCAGTGTGACTATTCACTCTGGGCTCTTCTCCATGTCAGCAGAGCATGGGTTCTCAGCTCCTGTTCAGTCTTGAAGATTTGGACGGAAGGAAATGAGATGAAGTGAGTTCTTATGATGTCTCAGCCAAAGCTAAAAGTAGAATACAAGAGAGCCAGGGTTCCTCGTGCATTGGTGGCCTGTCACCTGGCTGCAGGCACAGCTGCAGGGCTCCCTCACACAAGCACAGGAACAGGGCAAGTCCTTATGTTATGGCACAGCACTGCACCAGAGACCCCCAACCTGGCAGTAAATCAGCACAGACAGTGCAGTGCTATGGGGGTCCCACACTTGCACCCTTCAGGCAGTGTAACCTGTCACACTTGGCTGAAGCCCAGGGTGCTGCTTATGCCAGGCAACAAAGAGTAAAAGGCATTGCAGAGACTAATGTACAGCCTACAGGTCAGCATTTATTTATTTATTTATTTATTTATTTCTGGACAATGTTTAATCCCAGCTAAGAAACCAGGAAAAAAGAATAATCTAAAAACAAAACAAAACCTAGCATGCATTTTTCTTTGTGATAATTCTTTTTAACATAACATATAACCATACATTTTTGGGCTACATCTCTGTGCTTTAAGACATACATTAGCGCCTTTATCAGTATTTGCAAACAAAAGCATATTTTTCTGTGCATCAGGCAGCAAATGCACTTGGCTCCTGCATGTGTTTCAAGTTGTAGATTACATAGTGGTTAGCAGGAGAGGTATTTTAAATACCTTATGATTAGAATTTTAAGTCAAGATAATTAATACTATCATATATACAGAGATTAAATTTTCAGTTTAGATTTAGATATCTTTAATTAAGGCATCTTCCTTTTCTCTTTGATGCCCCACTTGCCTGTTGTTTTGTATCCCATCCAGCAGCCAGTGACTCATCAAGCTATTATCAAAGTCAGTGTCAAGGTAAGTATCACAAAGAAGCCAAGCTATTTCACAGCACTTCAATGATACAGAATACTACCAGATTAAAAAAAAAAAAAATCTACTTAGGACACTTAAGACACTGTATATTACATACTAATCAAAACATCTATCCTCACTTTGTATGCAAAAGAACTGGAGGAGCAAAACACTACTTGAAGGTCCTAGTTTGTCTTTCTAAAAAGTGGAGCAGAACAATAGCACACACTCCCTCTATCCCACTGTCAAAGTAATACCGGCTGCTTATAATTCACATTTTAGCTATTTCCAGGACAGTCTGCTGTAGATTGCCTTTCAGAAAAAGGCTGTCATGTTTTGAATTGGAATGAACAAATTAACAGCTTGACATTTTGCATAAAAAGCTGGGCCTCTAACAATTTCTATAAGCAGAGCTTTAAAGTTCAGACTGCACCTGAACATGATCTTTTGACTTCAGTCCACATGTGGATAAACAAGAAAGGTCAATGTGATTCAAAGGTGACTGATTTTTAAATATGGGGAAAAGTTTTTAAACATTGAATTTTTTCATGTTATGCAGAGCCACGGAAGTGCCTACCTGAATTCTGATTCTTCCTCAAAGAGAGTTCAACAACCCAGCTTTGGTGAGCTTGGGAAAATTACAGTGAAACATTTTCGTGAAAATATATGCAAAGCTTGTCTTCACCCAGTCCAGAGGCCTAGATTCTGGAACTGTTCTGGCTCTTTTTAAACCCATGAGCAGTACCAGGGAAATGGATGGAACCTAAAACTAGAGAAATGCTTGTGCCAGGTCACCACCTCAATGTGATCACTTACATACTTACTAGCAAAGCCTTTGCAGGGACATTTTCAGGCAGTGTTCTTTGGAACTGCTTTCATTCACTCTCTTGGAAATTCCAGCATTATCATTGCTGTCTGCAAATGCTTATCAGAAACTTATCTCATGTAACAATTTATGGCACCCTTCAAAACTAGATTTCAGATCCATCCTTCCATTATTTAGAGTTACAGTACTATTCTCCCACTGACTCTGTTTCACTGTTAAGATGAACTTTACAAAACATCATACCATCACCACAATAATATTATAGATCAGTTGTGTAGAGTTTTTTTTTCCTTTAAAAAAAAAAATAAAATCTGAACACAATGTTTAAAATGTAATGAGTGATTAGAAATTACTTTTCCTATGTCTAGTAGCCTTTTCTTCAGTTAAATTTTATATTGAGCAAAACCAAAGAAAATCCAACAAAAAAGTGTTTTCTAAATTAAAAATGAAATTAAAAAGTAACAATGCTTTACAACCAATGGATTGGATTGCAGTCCAAAATGTGCTTTAAGACTGAAAGCAATCTAAACACTTTTGTCTTTCTGATAATTACTTAGTACAGTTTTCTGGCTTTTGCAATTACAAGAAATAGCATGCATATAAAAACAGGGATTGTATTAGAGTTTTTCAGCAGCACAAATAAGAAGATTCAAGGCAAATGGCAATATATGAAATTTTCTTAAAGGCAGTGCTAGTGCTGAATAAATCCCATCTAAATCCTTGATATTAACTTAAGTATTGTATACATCCTGTACTGTTCCTCTTCAAACAGGCGATCTTTTTATTATTACTGAAAATTAATTAATTCAATAAATAAAAAGACTATTTACTGTTGCATGCTATTATAATAGAGACCTGTAGTCTAAACGTAATTCTGTATACAAGTACACACACTTCTCCTTGCTATTCCTGACAGCGAGTATTCAAGCTGCAGAGCAAAGCAATCTGGATGTATGCTGTTACCCAGACAGGAATACAATGTTATGCTCTCTTGCTCTGTTCACAGGCTCTGAGTGTTATGCACATCTTTGCAGTGCCAGTTTGAAAAGCATGGTGGGGGAGTTGTTGATTTGCTACAATACACAGGTGTAATATCCAACATCCACAATAATATTCTTTGCCCTTCAATCGAACAAACATATTTCTAGTTTAGCCTTTTGTTTTGCTTTGTTTCTCTGTTTTCCTCTGACTGCTTTAGTATCTCTATTTAAGTCTGGTCTTCCAGGTGTGTTTTAGACACCTTTTCACAAAATTTTAATGATAATTAAATTTCCAGAAAAGTTGTTGCAAAATCTTTACAATACAAGAGCATTACCCTATACACATATCGTGTTTAATCCAAACACTCTGAATACAGGATTTCACAAATCACGGGGAAAAGATTTTGAAACCTTGATTACAAAAATAAAAATAATCCAATGACCAGATTTGTGTAAAAAATAGTTGTCTTGATATTGATACCCACAGTAAGATGTAGAGAGAAAAAAGGTTTCTTTCAGAAATTGAAATAGCTAGTTAAGGATTCACACTGTGGGAGAATGAAGCTTTAAAGAAAGCCACATGATGAAACCTGACAGATGTTTTCATTTCCATTTTACATTTCTCCTCAGCTCATTCAGCAAAGCTTTTCTAAATCTTTTTATCAGTCGGTTGAGGAACTATTTAACAGCGTCTTGTTAAAAGATGTTATGTATCTAAAAAAGCCATTGATGAAACTGTCATCTGGAAGGACATTGCACTTAGTACCCAGGAAGGTGTAGTTTTCTTGTGGTGATGGGACAGGGAGGGAACAGTTAATAAAGCATCCTCAAGATCTTCAACAAGTGCTACCAGCTGTATAAATATCAGAGAAATAAGAACCTCTTTTCAAGTTGTCCGTTCTACTAAAAAGTCATTCACTTATTTTATTGTGTTGGTGGGATACTTTAACACTTTTTAGACTTACCTACAGTAGAGGGTATGACATGTTCTTGTGAAATCGCCCATGACTTCATACTATATGGTCACATGAAATATTTTCCCCAATGCTTTTTAAAAGTTTTATCCTTTATTAGGATAGTGATGACACTTTTCTAAGTGAAGCTTTTTAAAATTACATATTTAGCTAGTATAATTAAGCATTATTATTGAGAAGCTGTAACAGAACAGTTATCCAAGATCATGAAAAGCTGACAAGATACAATTCCATTTTCAATGCAGTATAACTTCCGAAAGATGTTATATATGGTAATAGTCACACAATTTAATTAATCATGCTATTGTTACTCAATAATTAAGGAGGGACTATCAAAATTATAGTCAGACATTTAAAATATAGCTGGTACAAAGGACTAGAGGTTACGCCAGCCTATGAATTAATAATGTACAGTCTTAGTATCATGAATGTGACTGGTAGCAGCAGAAAGTGGTCACTTTGACCTGCTTATTGAATGTAATGGTGGACAGGCATCTATTAAGTAATCTCTGCTCTTCTGCATTAGTTAGAAATACATCCTGATCACAAAAACATCTAAGTTATTAAAATGACAGACTGTCTAAATTCTCAGCAGATATTCAGATAACAAAAAGACCAGAAGAGTGCTTAAATGATGTCTTGCATTTCATTATGGCTTTTCTTTTATGTCCTATTAGACTCCCAGTGCTGTGTAACAAGCTGATGCGCATAAAGCAGTGAATAGTACTCAGGGAAATATGACTCTGGAAGGGATGCTTACTGGACTAGCTCATTTGTTTAGAAAGTTTTGGGGACATCTAAGCATGAAGGTAAATGGGCTTTGGAAAACTTGGAGCTTTACTGGGTTGGTGACTCGCACTAGGCAACTTAGCCCAAATTTAAACAGAAATAAGGGAATGTTTAATATTGCATATATATATATATTTTTTTTCCCTGTATTTAGCTAGTAGATCAATCATTTATGTTTCTGAAGTGGTTCATTTCAGATACCTTAAATATTTTGGAATTCTCTGTGGCCAGGAGAAATTACACTTTATTGTGCATATAGGCCTTATCTGAGTATGCAAAGATAAATATGCCTTAGAAGATGGTCCCTAACAGCCATCAGCAGGAAATAAGAGGTGCTTTAGCCAAAAGAAACCTTGGGGACCAAGGTCTGACTGCATTCCTGTCTGTCTCTAGACTTACAACACTTTTGTCTCAAAGGCCATTTGGCATGTAAAGTCCTGAACTCCCTTCTGAGGTCAGATGTTTATGCCTGGCCTTTCTCTGAAAACACATCTGGCAGCAACAGACACACTTTTTTAACCAATACTTGGCAGATGTACACAGATATACTGCTTCACCTTTGCCATTTCTTCATCTGAATAGGGAAATTTGAGTCCACATCTTCCCTTCTGTTCTCCCTTCTACCATCAGCATTCTTCACCTCAATATGACATGTCTTACTGTGTGATGGGTATGAAAACCAGTTTCGCAAGTCTGGAGTGATGCCAAGTTCCGATTTCATATGGGTCACAGAGCAGACCAGGGAGAGAGGGGCCTGCTGGCTCTTTATTTAGGCATTTTCTCAGTAAAGAAAGAGCTACCCAAGTCTCAGTGCCTGATACAACAAGGGTTTAGCATCATTGAGCATCAAAAGGGCAAGGAAACAAACCAATGCCACTCGCAAGAATGAGGATGAGTAAAACATTTCTAGGTCCTCTTTTGTTGTTAAGAAACTTCCCTCCAGCTGTTATGCATTGACACTGGAAACAACTGAAATAGCATATCAGAACCTCTCTCCATCCTGCTCCTTCAACTTTTCATTATGGGCCTTCTGGCATTTTCCCATGCCCAGCTGAGCTGACTAAACAAGCCAGATGAGAGAGGTGAGTCAGAGTCAGAGCAGCGTGGAGGGACTGCACACTCACATCACAGCCCTTGTGATGCATCATGTGGGGGGACAGTCACCTCCAGTGGGTTGCATTTCTGAAAACCTGTTGACAAGTAGTGTTTTTAAACCATTTAATCTGTATCTGCAACTGCCATGCCTGCAATGTATCACTCACTCTCTAATACTATTCTAATATTCAGACAGCTGAGTGTCTGTCTTATATATTTCCTTTTCATTTCCAAAGCCTGTTGGGTCTCAGAGAAGCAGACACTAAGAATGAGCATTGCTGTGAAAACTTTTGGGGAAGCACAAGACCCAAACCATTTTTTGAAGTGTAGTCAAAAAAAAAAAAAAAAAAAAGAAAAAGAAAAAAGAAAAAAACTGCTTTTCTGTATCCAGGCAGAGGGAAATGTACTTGACGCATTTTGTCAGCTTTGTATAAAAACAAAGGTTGGCACAAGTAAGGATTATACACATCAATTCCACTTAATTGGTTTCTTACATGGTTCATCTTTCTGTTAAGTTAGTTAATGAACAGAGCTTTCAAACCACTGTTGCATTGCATTCTCTGTAGCTATCCACCTTTTTGTTCCCATCCCTAAAAAAGCAAGGAAGAGCCCTCCTGGACACTGTTTTCTGCTTGAGGAAGGACTAAATATTCTGCTTCCGCTTGAGGTAGCTTAGCTATTATAATAGTGTTGTAATATTTTTCACTCAAGGAGTTGACCTGCTTAACCCATAACATTAGGCTGATGCTATCTCTGTATATATCAAGAAAGCTTAACACATACACCCATTTTAACATTCCTACAAGAATTTATCATATCCATAGCTTGCTATGTGTGTTACTATAGCAAGATTTTAAATTTAGTCCTCCAAGGGTATGCTCACCTTAGCAAACAGTACATTTGTAGAGAAATAAAAAAAAAAAAAAAAAGATGCTGATATATCAGGGTACTACTTGCTACACGCATTTAAGGGGTTTAACTCTGACTAGCTCCAGTCTGCCAAGAACTGAATGTCCATCAGTGGTTGGAGTCCATTAGGTGCTTTCACAGAGTACATCTTCTGTCTTATTTTCATCTTGCCATTCAGTGATGCGAACTACAGCATGGAAAATGGGGACAGTTGGGAGATTTGCTTCAAAATTGCATTCCTGCTATGAGCTAGATTGCACAGAAAAAAAGAGAAGTTTCTAAAATAAACTGTTAAGGGTTTGTTGTCATTCTCTCTTAGTCACTTGATTTGCTCAAAGGCAGCTCTGAAATCTTGTCTAAACCCTCTGCTATTCCTTATTTACATGACATAACAGATATATATCTTATATATACATATATTCTCTTTCCTAGTCAAAATTAGAAGAAATTAAAACAAACAAACGAAGTGTTTGCATGTTAAGGAAAAATAATTTTCATTCCATCATGAGCATCAATGAAATACCATTTTTAAAAAGTTTCAATTTTAAAATATTTTTAACTTTCACATATGTAGCATAATTTTGGTACATAAAAATAATTTTGGTACATAAAAATTGCATAGAAGATATTTTCATAGTAAGTATTTCATTCCTGTAAAATGCATACATTTTTTTGTTGTTGTCCATAGAGAAAGAAATATGCCAAATTGTGTGCACTGAGTGTATAAAATGTTGCACAAAAACAGCTGGCAATATTCCTTTGCTCTCACATCTGTCATAAGGATCAGTTCCCTGATTTCTCTCTCTCTTAGGCTGTTTTTAGTAGCAGCTGCTGTAGTGTTATCTACATGAGTGATGAACATTTAATCTGCGTAGACCAAGGTTCAAAACACAAGTCGTTGGAAAATACCAGTCCTTGCCCTGACAATATCTTCCACTACAGTGGCCCAGGCTCTGCTATTCAGGTTTATCAAAGGAAGTTGTCCAAGATAACCAGTTTTCACCCTGTTATGCCTGGCCATGGGCTCAGTAACTCTGGATCTAAGACTCCAGTATGCCAGAGTAGTCAGTAGCTGCAGTAGCAGTAATATAAAAAAGCCCCACAGGTACTTGCCAGCATAACTCCTGTTGATATTTGCTGTAGAACTGATAAGAAAAAACAGCATAAGTGAACTTTTGCAGTTCATGGGTGCTTCTGTATCACAGGGAATAGATCCTATTTTTGGTTTGGGCCCAAGCAAATATTATTTGAGCATGTATTCATTGTATGTGTGTATGAAATAAAAAACTCAAAAAAACTCCCCCACCACTTATCTGTGAATGCTGCTTAAAATTCATTAGCCTTTGCAGTTGTTTAGACTTTCACCTTAATTAGTTTTCAGACTGTACATTCTTTATAATTACCCCAAGCAAGATAAAACAAGAAAGTTTATTACGCTCCATTTGTGCAATGAACTGAATCATTTGTGGAAGGTGCTATATGATTAAGGCAGTTTGGTTGCTGATGTACCATTTTCCATTTGATTATTGTTTACTTAGTGCTATGTATAATTTAAGGCCCTATGGTACTTTGTGGGTGTATCAACGAGATGTGCTAGAAGTGCCCTCAAATATTGAAAACAACAGAATAATTTTTGAAAAATGTCTTCCTTTCAATGCAAAGAAGGCAACAGCTTTCCTTTGTTATTGTTTTGCTTTGTTTTGTTTTGTCTTTGAGTGGGGGGTAGTTTCAATAATTTTTCGTATTAATGTATTTCTCTAATAATAATGACACCTCTTTGCATTACTAAGAGGTACATCTCTAGCATTGCTAGCAGGTCAAGGGAAGAGATTGCCCCTCTCTGCTCTGAGCTGGTGTGGCCTCAGCTTGAGTACTGTGTATGGTTTTGAGTGTCACAGCAGAAGGACGTAAAACTATTAGACAGTGTCCAAAGGAGAGCTACAAAGATGGCTGAAGGTCCAGAGGGCAAGACATATGAGGAGCAGCTGAGGTCCCTTGGTTTGTTCAGCCCAGAGCAGAGGAGGCTGAGGGGAGGCCTCATGGTGACCTGCAACTCCCTCACAAGGGGAGCGGAGGGGCAGGCGCTGAGCTCCGCTCTCTGGGGACAGCGACAGGACCCGAGAGAATGGCATGGAGCTGGGACAGGGGAGGGTCAGGCTGTGTGTTAGGGAAAAGTTCTGCACCAGAAGGTGGTCGGGCACTAGGACAGGCTCCCCAGGGCAATAGTCACGGCACCGAGCTGCTGGAGTTCAAGAAGTTTTTGAACAATGCTCTTAGACATATGATTTGTTTTTGGATAGTACTGTGTGGAGCTGGGAGCTGGACTTAATGATCCTTGTGGGTCCCTTTCAACTCAGGATATTTATTCTATGATTCTATGATTCTTCTTTCGGACCCTGACCAAGGCTTAGCCTGTTACATACTATTGCTTTTGATCTTAGCGTGTTACATGTTACATCCTCCTCCTCCTCCTCCTCCTCCTGCTCCTGCTCCTGCTCCTGCTCCTCCTCCTCCTCCTCCTCCTCCTCTTCCTCCTCCTCCTCTTCTTCCTCTTCATATAATAAATTTCAATATATTATATATATATATTTCTCATTCATTTATTTCTTACTAGGAATTAAAGAAATTGATTTAGACCTGAACTAAGCCTCATGGATCATGAAAACTGGAGTTCCTTGTTATATTTGCTATTGTCCTTTAACAAGACATCTAAGTATGTGCTTTAAACACAGTCACAGCTATGAAAAAAAGAAAAAAAAAAAATCTACAAAGCCGAACAATAATAATGTCTCATTGGATTCTAAGTTTTCTTCATGCTTTTACAATTAAAAGTAGATGCTCTTGCAACAAAACCTGAGTTACAAGTTTCTTGTTTTACGTGAATCTTCTCATCCACAGTGAATCTGTCCCTTCTGGGCTAGACTTAAGAATAAAGGACTAAAGCTGCTTCTGCTCAGGTATGCTGACTCAGACCCTGACAGCTACTGTGTATGTAGGGAAAGAAGACTAGTGCAGGAAATACTTTTCTTGCCTCCCAAAAGCACAACTCAGAGTTCCTCAGTCAAAAATTCCACCATGGCTCTTCTGTACCTGCGGATATCCTGTATTGAAGGATTTTTGTTACCTGAATTTGCTTAAATCCATATTTTTTTTAGGCACAACACACTGTGGCAAAAAGCCTGTCAATAAATTTTACTTTTAATCTAAAAAATGAATTATTTTGAAGTCTGATGTCTAAATTTAGTGGAGTTACGGTAAGTTGTGAACAATTTTTTTTTATACATTTCCATAACATTCATGACTTTATAGATATGATTGAACAGTATTTTCTTGATAACGAAGCTCTCAAGAACGAGTATGTCTTTCTGAGTATAGCAATAAATAATATAATATTCTGTTATTTATTTATTTATTTATTTATTTTTAATTTTACAAGAAGGAGATTCCAAAGAAATTTGTTTTGGAAACAATCAAAGGAGCTCTGAGAAGCTAAAGCTCTGCTACAGTCTCCCAGGACTTGCAGTCTTATGGCTGTATGTCAGACAGCTGGGAAGTTTTAATTCCCAATTTAGACAAAAGTGCATCTTCCATTTTGTCATCCTACGCCATCTGCCTGTTGATGCCGGTACAGCTTGAGGTTCTTCACAAATCCCAGGGAAATGGTGAAATTTTAAACTAAATTAACTGGATTTCTTGTAGTATCAGCTGCACAAATCTGTGTACAAAACATGGACTTGAATATCCTGCAAGCAAAGTGGATAACAGACTGTTCAAATCCACTTTCTATTGGTGAGGAGGTGAACTAGTAATACAGAAGGAAGAGAGACAGAGAGAGGCAAAAATATCTTGAGTTTGTGCTGTGCTCTGACACTATGTGGCCAAGTTAAACAGCATCTGATCGTAAAAGGTGGTAATAGTAACTGTATTAAGACAATGAACAAAACTTGATTTAGACTATACAGCACAAAAAGTGCCTGGTGAAAGCAAGTTGAATGACCTTAGGAAATCTTATCTGTGATTCTCTTTGGCTGTGTATTCTATAAGAACTGAATTTCTTCTATAAAGATACAAAATCTGACACTGCAAACTCATAAAGAGATGATTCAGTTTTGATAGGCTTTTTTTTTTTTTTTTTTTTTTTTTTTTTTTTTTTTATGAATTCCTTTCTTGAAAAAATGATGTGGTTCGGTCAATGCTAGATTTTTTTCTATCCATAAGGAAGATGATAAACTTGAATACAATTTTTTGTTCATGTATCACTTTTTTTTTTTCTTTTTCATAGGTCAATTAAAAAATAATAATAATAATAAAAACAGGGCTTCAGTCTGGTAGTTTCATATGTGGGATATCCAGGGTAAATGGAGATTTATTTTTTATTATTATTATTGGAATCAATTTTATTTTAGGAAAATATCACAGTCAAATGCTTCAAGAAGTCAGTAGCTAAGCATTTTAATGAGAACCTAAGTTAAGTTTATTTTTATTTTCATAGAAGTAATATTGGGTTTTCACAATGTAACTCTTCAAGGTAATGTTCAGGGACAGATGCCCAGAACAATCTTCTTGATTAACTTGGCAGCATTTCCTTCCTATTAGCTTTAATATTTCTCTGTTAGTAGTTTTATTTCTCTGAATAACTGCTCCTTTTAATAGCCAAGATACTTACAAAAAGATGGCTTTGGAGCAGCATACACATGCCTAGTCTTACACAGCTCAAGGTCTCTGGTTTGCGGACTGTCTCAGGCTTGGATAAAAAGCAGCAGAACCAGACAACCACACAAGTATTTGGAAGATTATATGACTGTCCTTATCACTGTAGCTATTCTCACATGGTGTTATTTAATGAATATACTGAGATCACTTCTCTGCACATGCAGAGTATGTTTTACTGTTTGTATCAAGCCAGCAGCAAGCCTAGGACATTTTGCTCTTAATGACACCTTTGGGATGGCTTAACTTTGAAGACTGTCATTTTACATTGGCTTTTCAAGATATGGATTAAATGGTTCACTCAGTCTGTAATATAACAGATACCTCTGATACCTTTATGCCAAATATTTTCATTGATCACTATTTCCTAATTAAAATGAAAGAACATTACTCTGAATCTCTAGTTATGGTTTCTCCAAATGAGAGCATATTATTACTACGTCCTGTTTTATTTGTTTGTTTGTTCGTTTGTTTGTTTTGCCTGTTTACAGAATATATTCAATATATTTCCCATGTTTCATCAATATAGCTGTTTTCTGAGGCTTGGATCTAAAAGGATTTTTATATCCTTAGTATTCCCACAGCTTTCAGTGATATAAAAAGATGAAGGTATTTATTCCATGCTGAAACATTCATTACATGTATGGAAGAGTACAAAAATTACACTTTGAAAGATGCAGAAATACTGATGATTATTACAACCTAAACTTATCTTCTGTAAAGCATTTAAAACTGGAAACTCATAGTGTTACTGATATTCATATACACCATGAAAATTTTATATGACAGTGTCATCACAGTAAGCTGATGCATGACACAATGTTTCCATATTTTCAGTAAGTTCCTTTTAAGTGAGTAGATGGTGCTCTCCTAAGATATCTATATACCAGTAATACTTTAAAATGAAATGACCAGCTTAATATTGCGAACTCCTTGTTATGGCGTCATAAACCATAAAAGTAAACAAAACGTAGATCAAGACTGACTGTGAAAGACCATGTGACATTTCTCAGTTACATCTTGTACATACAGAGTAGTGGAAGGTCTAGACAGGTTTTTTGGAGCTGTCTTTGAGTATATCAAATAACTAGGAGAGGATGTCTACAGACTTTAATGGCTTATTTTAGAAACTTCAATTTCTCTGTGTAATATAGCTCATAGTAGAGAAAACTGAATAATTCAAATAGTCTTTTAATTCTCTTAGGAAACAATCTCTTTCTGTCGTCCTATTACTTAATTATACTGATTATGTCAATAACAACTTACAGAGATTACATTTTGCAAGAGCAAACACTATACGTTCCTTTACTAACTTATTACATGCATTAAAAATAGATTTTTTTTTGTTTTATCATCAAAAATACAAGAAAATATTATCTTAATTATTCATAAACTAAAATATCAATGCTGTCAAAAATAATTAAATACTTAATGCAAACATAATTGTAAAACTGATCTAATTATGCTACTCTCCTTTTAAATTCCCTGTGCTAGCTTTCTTTTGGCTTTTAATTCACATTCATATTCCTTGTTTCCACCTAGAAGCAGCCTATTAGCCTAGTCAACAGGAAGATCAACCTGTATTATAACTTACATTTATCAAGGCAGTATGTTTTGCTTTTGAATTTGGCATTTATCAAAGAACTCATGTTTATTCAAAAAAAAAAAGAAATCTGAGCACTTCCACTCATTCTGCTTCTGTGACTGCTGATTTTTCTGCTTATTGTTTTGGAGTTTGAACAATTGCCGGTAATAGATAGATTTTCATAATTCCCTTGCATTGTCTTTAGCAAAGACAAAACAGAACAACCTTCTGTCCCTCAAATTCCTAGAGAAAATATAAACTCAACATACCACATATTTTTTTGATAGTAGTTTTGAAGAACAGACTTCAACCATACTTTTACATAAAGAAATGACTGTCTAGTCATATTACATCAGTTTTCTTTTCTTCAATAACTTGTTCTATGGATAAGCTAAAACTTAACATAAAACATAATGTTATTTGACTTGCTACGTAAACTCCAGTTCAGGAGACATCCATTTAATCCACGCAGACCAACTTGTAGAGTGGGCTTCTGTGATATAAAGCAAGATAATTGTGATGTAGACTTTGTTTGACAATTTAAATAGTTAGAAACTTTAGTAAATATATATATATATATATCTGTTTAAATTAGGAGAAATGGAAAGTGGAAGGTGATCCTGGCTAGTTTCAGAACTAGGGCAAAGAGTTAAGGACAGATGATGAATTTAGGATATTAATATTTAAGCATTTTTGTCATCAATCCATAAGTGAATACTGGGTTATATATATATATATATATATATATACACACATATATATATACACATATATTAAAAAAAAAAAAAAAAAAAGTCTTACAGTTGAATTAAATCTTTTAAAGTTACAGCTTATTTATACTTCTCTGCAGTAAAACTTAGACATTATCAACAATAAAAAATCACTAGTGCTACGTTAAACAAAATAAAAGTTACCAAGGATGTATATTCATAGCAAGTGAAGTGAAAATCATTGGCTGGTAAATATCCATGACTAACTAGATACAATTATAAACTTGTCAGTAGTTATCTGGAAAATTACATGGAGAAAACATTCGAAGACCTTACAGTACCTTATAAAGTATCTTGCAGGAAAACAAATGAACAACAAGAAACCAAAAACAAAACCAAAACCAAGCACGTATGTTCCTTTCAGTTTATTCATATTTATTGCATTACATTAGAAAGAGCATCTGTCCTAAAGCTCATCCTAGCGTTTTGATACTGTTGGTGGTGTTTCTTTAATAACACTAATAAAATAAGTCCGACAAATACACTCCCATTTTTAAAAGAGTAGAAAAGAAGAATGGGGGAACTACAGACTGGTGAACCTCACCTCTGTGCCTTTGGAAGATTGTGAAACAGATCCTCCTAGAGCAATGTTAAGGCAAGTGCAGGACAAGGAGATTATCCAAGACAGTCAGCATGGCTTCATCAAGGGCAAATTGTGTCTGACCAATCTGGTGGCCTTCTATGATGGAGTAACTGCATCAGTTGACAAGGGAATATCAACCAACATCACCTACCTGGACATCTGTGAGGCCTTTGACATGGATCCATGCAACATCCTTATCTCTAAATTGGATTTGAAGGGTAGACTATGGTGGATAAGAAATTTGCTGGATAGCTGTATCCAGAGAGTTGCAGTCAATGGCTATATGTCTGGGTGGAGGCCAGTGATAAGTGGTGTCCCTCAGGGGTTTGTATGGGGACCGGTGGTGTTTAATATCTTTATCAATGACTTAGACACCAGTGGGATCAAGCGCACCCTCAGCAAGTTTGCAGATGACACCAGGCTGAGTTGTGCAGTTGATACAACAAAAGGAAAGGATGACATTCAGAGGGACCTGGACAAACTTGAGAAGTGGTCCTATGTGAACTGTAGGAGGTTCAACAAGTCCAAGTGCAAGGTGCTGCATGTGGGTCGCTGAAACCCCAGACGAGTAGAGACTGGGAGAAGAACTCATTGAGAGCAGCCTGTCAGAGAAGGACTTGGGGGTTCTGGTGGATGAAAATCATAGAATCATAGAATATCCTGAGTTGGAAGGGACTCAAAAGAATCATTAAGTCCAATTCCTAAGGAAAAAAAAAATGCTCAACGTGAGCCAGCAGTATGTGCTTGCAGCCCAGAAGGCCAACTGCATCCTGGGCTGCATCAACAGAGGAGTAACCAGCACGTCAAGAGAGGTGCCTGTCTGGTGGTTTTACTCAGCTGAGCAGCTGAGATCCAGCATAACCATTCTCTCACTCCCCTTCCTCAAACGGAATGAGGGAGAAAACACAATGAAAAGGGCTCAATGTTTGAGACAAAGGGAGATCACTCAACAGTTATCGTCATGGGCAAAACAGAGTCAGCAGAGGGAGATTAATGCAATTTATTACCTCTTACTAACCAGCTACAACAGTGAAAAACTAAAAACAAACAAGCAAACAAAAAACTCATCTTTCCCCCATCTACACTTTTCTGCCTCCTCCCTCCGAGTGGCACTGTGGAAGAGGGGAATGGGGGCCGCGGTCAGTCCCTGACGCTTCGTATCTGCAGCTCCTTCACGGTCCTTCTCTGCCCCTGCTCCACGTGGGGTCCCTCCCACGGGATGCCGTCCTTCCCAAACTGAGACTGGGGGGGCTGCCCACAGGCTGCAGCTCTTCAAGACCTGCTCCCACATGGCTCCGTACCACGGGATCCATCCGTCCCCCAGGAGCAAACTGCTCCAGCACGGGTCCCCCACGGGTGGGCAGCAGCTCCCCCCAGACCCCCTGCTCCTGCGGGGGCTCCTGTCCACGGGCTGCAGCTCCGGCCCGGGGCCTGTTCCTGCGGGGGCTCTCCATGGGCCGCAGCCTCCTCCAGGCCACATCCACCTGCTCCAGCGGGGGCTCCTCCACGGGGGGGCTGCAGCGTGGAGATCTGCTCCATGTGGGACCCATGGGCTGCAGGGGGACAGCCTGCTCCACCAGGGGCCTCTCCCTGCACAGGCCACAGGGGAACTGCTGCTGCCTGCCTGGAGCACCTCCTGCCCTCCTGCTGCACTGACCTTGGGCTCTGCAAGACTGTTCTCTCACGTTTCTCACTCCTCTCTCCCTGCTACTCTTGCACAGCATTTTTTTTTTCCCCTTCCTGAAACCTGCTGTCCCAGAGGCACAAACAGCATTGCTTACTGGCTTAGCTCTGTCCAGCAGCAGGCCCCTCTTGGAGCCAGCTGAAACTGGCCCTTATCTTACATGGGGCAGCTTCTGGACTTTTCTCACAGAAGCCACCCCTGTAGCCTCCCACTACCAAAACCTGGTCATGTAAACCCAATACACTGCAACCCCTCTACTCTGCCCTTATTAGGCCCCACTTGGAGTGCTGCATGCAGGTCTGGGGCCCCCAGCACAAAAAGGATGTCTACCTGTTAAAGCAGGTCCAGAGTAGGGCCACGAAGATGATCGGAGCGTGTGAGCACCTCTCCTGCAAAGACACTCCAAGGGATCTGGGGATGAGCCTGAAGAAGAGAAGGGTTCGGGAAACCTCATTATGGCCTTTCAGTACATAAAGGAAGCATATATAAAAGATGGAGAGTAACTTTTTACTCTGTCAGGTAATGATAGGTAGGACAAGGGGAAACAATTTTAAACTAAAAGGGGGGTGATTTAGATTAGATATTAGGAGGAATTTCTTTACTCAGAGGTTGGCGAGACACTGGAACAGGTTGCCCAGAGAATTCGTGGATATCCCATCTCTGGAAATGTTGAAGGCCAGGTTGGGTGGGGCCCTGGGCAACCTGATCTGGTGGGTGGCATCCCTGCCCATGGTAGTGGGGTTGGAACTATGTGGTCTTTAAGATCAGATGATATTAATGGGATGGAAGGTATCTAGGGACTAGGTGATCCCTTCCAACCAAGGCCATTCTGTGGTTCTTTAAAATACATTGAACATATTCATGTCAGTATAATATAAATCAGCAGAGGCTGAACCAATGTGCTGAATAGCTGCAAAAGAAATTAGGAAGTGAAGAAGTAAAAGAGACATGTTTTAGACTTTAGCAATATTGTAGAGGCTTTAGCATGTTTCCACACCTGCGGCTATGGTGTCTTATACTGTAAATCTTGGAAAAATGAGCTATATTGAGCTTTAAAAGCAAGGGGCCATAGCATCACAGGACAGATCATTCAGGCTGGAAGGGGCCTCAGGACAGCTCTATCCTAATCCCTTCTCACGGTAGGGTCTGCTTTGAGGGCAGTGTTGGACCAGACAAATATTAACTTGATTCAAGCAGGGCAAATCCTCTCAAACCGGTGCTCTGTAACAATGATAGCTCATGTCAGCATGCTTTTGATAGCCAATGAATGAAAAAGTGTTGAAAAAATACCAGGTGTTGGTCCCTACACTCTTCCCATTGTCTTACTGAGATGGTATGAGGACTTTCAATACTACTTAGTCTATACTGTAAACTAAGCAGTGCCAGACAGTCATAAACATATAAAACTCAACCAGCTACTCTGTCACAGTGATAAGCTGATTACAAGCAATTTAAGGGGACCAAAATCTCTCCTGCAAAATTCTCAGATTTTGTTTGGGAGTTAGAAAAGTCTCAAAGCTAATTTCAATAGCCAGCTTGCTATCCTGTTTTGGAGATAAAAATGTTCAGGTCTAAGGTTGAAGGCTGTGCAGAGTTAGAGCGCCAGAAAGCAGCCCAGGTTGTGCTCATTAATTATATTTACAAACAGAAATTAGTCTTCTGAATCTTCACGTAACTGGATTTTTTTCCATTTAACTGGATCTTTTTTTCCACTACCATTTTCTTCATTACTGCTTTTTCTTTCTTTCTTTGAGGCAGATGAGATATTCTATAAGCAACTGAGAGAAGTCTTGCAGTCTCTAGACCTTGATCTTGTGGGGGACTTCAACTTACAAAATGTCTGCTGGAAATACAACAAAGCAGAGAGGAAACAGTCTAGTAGTTTTCTGGAGTGTGTTGGAAGATAACTTCCTGACACAGCTGGTGAGTGAGCCAACTAGGTACAGTGCCCCGCTGGACCTTTTGCTTTTTAACAGAGAAGGACCTGTGGGTGATGTGAAGGTTTCAGGCCATCCCGGGCATAGCTCTCAGGCAGTTCTGAAGGGCAAAGGAGTCCAGGAAGGACACTTCAAGAAAGAAGTCGTAAAGGCACAGGCGCAGGCCATCCCCACAGGCTGAAAGATGAGCCAGCATGGAAGAAGACTGGTCTGGCTGAGCAGGGAGCTGTGGCTAGAACTCAGGAAGAAAAAGAGGGTTTATGACCTTTGGAAGAAGGGGCTTACCACTGAGGAGGCCTATAAGGATGTCATGAGGCATGGGCAAATTAGAAGGGCCACAGCCCACCTGAAGCAACAGGCTTGGAGAAGATTAGATGGAAAGCTGCCTGGTGGTAAGGGACCTGGGGGTACTGTTCCATAGCTGGTTGAATATGAGACAGCAGTGTGCTCAGGTGGCATCCTGAGCGCACTCAATAGCGTCTGGGCTTGTATCAGAAATAATATGGTCAGCAGTACAAGGGGAATGATCGTCCCTCTGTACTTGACTGGTGAGGCCGGACCTCAAATAGTGTGTTCAGTTTTGGGCCCCTCATTACAAGAAGGACACCAAGGTGCTGGAGTGTGTCCAAAGAAGGGCAACAAAGCTGGTGAAGGGCCTAGAAGAACAAGTCTTATGAGGAGCAGCTGAGGGAGCTGGGGTTGTTCAGCCTGGAGAAAAGGTAACTCTGGGGAGACTTTATTGTACTTGGCAATTACCTTAAAGGATGCTTCAGCAAGGTGGATATCAGTCTCTTCTCCCAGGCACCAAGTGCTAAGAGAGGAGGAAACAGCCTTAAATTGCACCACGGGAGGATGGGATATTAGGAAAAAAATATTCACTGAAAGGGCTGTGAAGTGTTGGAACAGGCTACCCAGGGAAGTAGTTCAATCACCATTCCTGGAGGTATTTAAAAGACATGTAATTGTAGAGTTGAATGACATGGTTTAATGGTGAACTTGTCAGTGCCAGGTTAAAGGTTCAATTATATGGTCTTAGATCCAACCTAAGTGATTCTATGATTCTTTATGAAAAAAAAAAAAAAAAAAAAAGGAAAGGAGGCAGTTTTGGCTGCTTGGCTACTGAGTTTATCCTTCTCTTCACTGAAAATGTGATCGTATTTTTAGTAATAACCTATACGTATACCTGCCACATATATTTTTCTTAGATGGGTGTATTTGTGGACATAGTGCCACCCAACCCTAGTCAGACTGAAAACTACCATTCCTGCAATTAACAAGAGGTTTTGAAGTTGGGATTTGAAAGTAACACGTGGTCAGTTACTCTAAGATTTGGTTCCTTTGGTTTCAGTGGTGGAGTATCTATTTCTATTCTACCCCCACAGGTGAACAACTTCAAAGAGATAACTCTTGCCCTGCATGTGTTGCTCTAGTTCCTGTCTTGGTTTCTCAGGAGGGGGGAAAAAATTGTATACATATATATATGTATATATATATAAATTTCTTACACATAAAATTTTGAGTCCTGTTGAATGCCATACAGTATTGCAGAGGTAACATCTAGAACTGTTTTAGGATCACAGAAGAAAAGCTTTCTGTAAATATAAAAGCTAATGGTCATAATTCAGACCCTTATCAAACTATGACATTGATACTTCTAGATCCTGTAGTGCATTTGGAGAACACAGCAAAGTAAGGTATTAACTCATGGTGATGTAATGTATAGAGTGTAATGGAAAATACCATTGAAATGATATAGTGTGGTTTATAAATAAGTTAGTCAAAAAAAAAAAAAAAAAAACACAGATCTTTGATTTCTTTCAGAAGTTCATTGTAGAAGCTTACAAATCACATAAACACATTGCACTGTAGTGGGAAAAGCTACTTTATTCACACAAAGTGTCCTGTGTGCGACAACACAGTTCAGAATTGCATTGCACTCCTCCTTTCTCCACCTACAACTGAGTTTACAATTTGCCCTGAATTGATGTTTGAATCATGGTTCAATTTACTTTGTTAGCACAGGAAGCAAGCAGTCTACGGAAAGAAAGTAACAGGGAAGGACTGTAGAATTCAGCAGATTTATGTCTCCTAATGAAGTGGTATTGTCAATGTTGATATACTGGGGGGGCTTCATTTCTGTTGTAGTTTGCACAAATCTTTTAGAGCCTTATGCAATGCTGCTAAACTGTGTATTACTGTACCTACACTATATGCTATTTTTGGGGGCAACTTTGTTTGCCAGTTCTTAAGAAATAAATGATCATTCTTGTCTTTTAGATCATCTATTGAGTACACAGTCTTTTATCACATTTATAAATTTACTTTAAATAATAGTCTTTCAGACGAATGATGACTGAGTACATGTTAGATATGGGCCTTTGCAAAAAGCCAGATATATTCTTTCAGATCAGAGAAGAGAACAACGTGCAATGAATTATTAAAATGTCTAAAATTTGTTTCATTTTCTTATGGTCCTTCTTTGCTGAATATTAATTATATTGGAAGCATGGATCTAAAAAAAAAAAAAAAAAAAAAGTACATTTACAAAAAGTTATAATTCAATAGAACTTTGGAACTGGAATGATTTTCATCATGTACAAAACCTAAAATACTGGGACCAGCTAGTTTAACATTTTCACAAGAATAAAACTTTCTTCAAATGTCTGCATGGCTATTGTACCCACTAAAGTCAACATGGGTAAGCATAATGTTGGCAGAGTGGGCAGATGTGATTGCTGGGCCACTTTCCATCATCTATTAGTGGTCATGGTCATCCACAGTGGTTCCAGATGAGTGGAGACTTGGTAATGTGACGCCCATCTATAAGAAGGGTCATAAGGAGGACCCAGGTAACTACAGGCCTGTCAGCCTGACCTCGGTGCCAGGAAAGGTGATGAAAGAGGTCATCTTGAATGCAATCATGCAGCGTATGAGGGACAGCTGGGGGATGAGCCCAGTCAGCATGGGTTCATGAAAGGCAAGTCCTGCCTGACCAACCTCATCTCTTTCTGTGACCAGGTGACCCACCTGATGGATGCGGGAAAGGCTGTTGATGTAGTCTACCTAGACTTCAGCAAGGCCTTTGACACGGTCTCCCATACTACTCTCCTGGAGAAGCTGGCAGCCCATGGCTTGGACAGGTACACTCTTTGCTGGGTTAAACACTGGCTGGATGGCTGGGCCCAGAGAGTGGTGGTGAACAGAGTGAAATCCAGCTGGTGACTGGTCACCAGTTGTGTTCCCCAGGGGTTGGTATTGGGGTCCATCCTCTATAATATCTTTATTGATGATTTGGATGGGGGAATTGAGTGCACCCTCAGTAGGTATGCAAATGACACCAAGCTGGAGGGAAGTGTCAATCTGCCAGAGGGACCTGGACAGGATGGGTCGATGGGCAGAGGCCAATGGGATGAGGTTCAACATAACTAAGTGTCAGGTCCTGCACTTTGGCCACAACAACCTCATGCAGCGCTACAGGCTTAGGGCCGAGTGGCTGGAAAGCTGTGCAGAGGAAAAGGACCTGGGGGTGCTGATTGATGCTCACCTGAACATGAGCCAGCAGTGTGCCCAGGTGGCCAAGAAGGCCAATGGCATCCTGGCTTATATCAGGAATAGTGTAGCCAGCAGGACCAGGGAGGTGATCGTCCCCTTGCGCTCTGCTCTGGTGAGGCTGCACCTCGAGTACTGTGTTCAGTTTTGGGCCCCTCAGTACAAGAAGGACATCAAGGCCCTGAAGCATGTCCAGAGAAGGGCTACAAAGCTGGTGAAGGGCCTGGAACACAAGTCTTGTGAGGAGCGGCTGAGGGCACGGGAGTTGTTTAGTCTGGAGAAGAGGAGGCTCAGGGAGACCTTATTGCTCTCTACAACCACCTGAAAGAAAGGTGTGGAGAGCTAGGGTCAGCCTCTTCTCGCAGATAACTAGTGATAGGACCAGAGGGAATGGCCTCAAGTTGTGCCAGGGAAGGTTTAGTTTATAAATTAGGAGACATTTCTTCTCAGAAGGAGTAGTCAGGCATTGGGATGGGTTGCCCAGGGAGGTGTTGGAGTCACTGTCCCTGGGGGTGTTTAAGGAAAGGTTAGATGTGGTGCTTAGGGACAGGGTGTAGTGGGTGACCTTGGTAGTAGGGTGGTGGTTGGACCAGATGATCTTGGAGGTCTTTTCTAACCTAATGATTTCAGGTTTTCTCACAATATGCATGAGAAGCTTCATACATAATGCCAGCTTGGGCACTTTTATAGGAATATGGTCTGCTATGCTTGCTGCCAAAAGAAGAAAGTAATTCTGTACTAAGTGGAAATGTACAAAGTCTGGTTTTCAACTTGCCTGTTTTGCATGCATTCTTTTCAGTTTAATAGAATATTTGTAGATGTCCCTCTTCACTGGCGTCTCCCTTCTTATCCCTTCTTAATTTTTTTATTATTATTTTTCCCTTTTTAATGTTTACGAACATAATGTCTTTGACAGCTCTTTATCTCTGTCATATTTAGGTGAAATAGGCCAGCATCTTTTGTTATTAGAGAGACTAGCAGAAAGACTTGTACTCATGCAAAAGTACTCATGCAAATGATGTGGTCTTGAAGTTTGTTTCCTTAGAGCCAGGCTAAAATGAAGAACTTACCTACAATAACTTTTCCTTTGCAATACAGTATAATCAAACTAAGAGGTAAAGAAAAACAAATTTATTTTTATTTTTTTGGCATAGTTTGTAATGTTTCATTCTACTGGGAATGAGTTTTTTCATCAAGAAATTGGATTACAGGCATTATTCATCTTTACAGTGATTGTTACTAGAATAAAAGAGGACTGAAAAAGGTGCAATTTACATACAATTAGGAACACTTAAGAACACCATGCCATCAAGAATAAAAACAATCTTTAAAGTCCATCCAGTGGCACAAAATGTTTGTAATGTATTTCTATGACTGTGGAAAAAAAATATTTTACATACTGTATTATTTCAAAAATCTGTTGTCACATTTTCTGGTAAGGTAAATCTAAAGCCATAAAAATCTTGATCACAAACAGTACTTCATTTTTCTGTTAAATATGTTATTTTGAATGTGATTCAATAGAAGTTCACACTTAGAAACCAAAATCTAATTTCAAGTGTTCAATGAAGTTTAAAATTTATAACAATTAAACAAAATAAATTATTCTGCAAAGGAGACAAGAATATCCATTATCTCCAAGGCTAAAATTGATAGAGGGCTTTGTCCTTCTATTTTCTTGAATATTTCTTATTCTCCCCAGGTAATATTTCCTGTGTAAAATATAACAGGAACAGAAAGAAGAGTGTGAATTTTGTAGATTATAGATATCCTGTATAGATTTATTTATTTTTTTATTTTTAATCACCAAACATGTAAGCAAAGCCTTTACTGACTTTGGAACACAGGAGACACAAACCTCCTGAATGATACTATAGAGAGACAAAAGTTCACTGGGCAGGATAGAGGACAGCTGTTTGTGACCTGCTGTATATGAAATGAAGTGTCAGTTTCTTTGCCTTATGAGAATTAGAAAACATTACAAATGTAATGGAAACTACAGCTCATTGAAATATGTATGTTGCTTTTGGAGCATTAACTCCTGTTGTATATTTACATAGAAAGGTACTGAATTAATGCAATAATGTGCATGTGTGTGAGTGTAAGTATGCATGTGTGTGTAATACAACTGAGAAGAAAAGGGAAGAGGTGAGACAGCTGTGTTTGGATTAATGAATTATATGGAAGACTGAATTTCTACATGCCTTCTTATTTACTTGCTTATATGAGGTTTCTTTGGTCATTAAATTGCAGATTTTGTGAATGTGGAATTTTGATGGACGCTGTGGTTCTGCTTTCCTCAGATTACTCATAAAATAGCCCTTCTTCAAAGCACGCAATCAAAGAAAGAGCTTGTTCCATTGTTAACAACAGATACAGACAGAAAACTGCAGGGACAGACAGGATTTTTATAGTACAATAATATTTATCATACATACCCAAGTTTGAACATGTGTGCAGATACACAACCACCTTTAGCCTTACTGATGTAACCAACCACAGTGGTGAAGAGCAAAGGCTCTTGGGACAATGTTACTTCTCTAATATATACCAGGTTATTAAATACACATACTGAAGCAATGGTCACTGTAACCAAAGTATGACACGCAGCTCCATTAGGTGTCTGTAATAAATAGAAGATGTTATAAAAGGAGATTTACAGCATCTATTACTGTTTCCTGCTAGAAAGAAACACAAAGTCATAAAGGGGATATATGATAAGCTGCGGAATATGGAAAAAGATTGCTTATGCAGCACTTCATTCCCTAGAGATCCTGTTTAAGGCAGTCCACACAAAGAGCAAGAAAGAGCAGATAAAAAAGTGCTTAAACCATAGGGAAGCAAGAAAGGCCACTCTATGGATGGATAGTTTATAATCAGGGCAGCTGCTTTACAAAATCAACAATGAAAAAGAAGGACTGGAAAGTAATAAAAAATTAAAGACACATGATTTTGCTTATCATGAAAAATTCAGTAAAACAGGTATTCCTTAGTGAAACAAAGCTTTAGTCTCCAAAATTCATTAATAAACAAGGTAATGCAGGGAAAATATGCAATTTATCTTTGCTGAACTGGTGCAGCAACTGGCAAAAACCTGCCCATTTATCTTACACTGAGAGCTTGTTGTGGGCATCACTGATGAGTCCTTGCCATTGCTTTTGAAATCACAAATATCGGCTTTTGGAAATGAGAAACCTGGTGACCAGACTGCAAATGCAATGCACTGCATAAGCAGTTGGAAATCTGCATCTCACCGACATAGCCAGCAATGTTCATTTCAGAAAATAACAGGGTGCATTCTGCAGTGCAGCAGGTGATCGTGGTGTGCAGGGGAGGGGTCCTGCACCACCGTAGCCCCAGGGAGCAGAGGGAGCCACCAGCACCCAGCAGCGCACGTGGGAGTGGCCAAGGAGGTGTGGGCAGGGCACCAATAGCCATCCCCACATGTACAAAGACAGCCCCTGGGGAACTCATCGACCAGGACAATGGTGGCCAGGGTGGGCAAAAGCTGTGTCCCCTGTGGCCTCTCCAACCACAAGGAGTGACGCAGCTACCCAGACAGAGCTCCCAAGGGAACATTGAGGGAGAAGGTGGGCAGGCTGAGGGGCATCAGGGAGCTGCAGAAGGAGATTGACTGGTGGAATCATACTCTACCATCCCTGGGAGAGATCAGTGAGCCAGCTGCTGAACGATGAAGGGTCCCCTACCCCCTCACCACCAGGGAGTAGGGGGAGACCTAAGAGATGGGGGGAAAGGGGGAATAGAAGCAGCTTTCTGCTCAGAGCAGCAGGCAAATCCCCTCCTTGTTTACCTCACCTTCACAGGTGCCTTAACAGGTATGAATCTCTGGAACCTGGGAGACAGGCAAACAATGATGTGGATGAAGGTCTGACTAGGTTGGAAGGGTCTTCTAAGGCAAGTCAGCCTATCCCCTGTATCACAACAACCTCCATAAAAAAAAAAAAAAAGGCTATTGTCACAGAGGACATTGCCACTCTCCCTTTTGAGGCGAACAGAAGGCCCTATATGCTGAGCAGACCCGGCTCATAAGGAAGTCTGCTGCCTCCCTGAGATCCACTTAAGAGACATCACTAGAAAAGTCATTTGCCTGATACAGATCTCTGATCGTCATCCATTATTGTTTTTTCATGTTGGCGGTGATGAAATAGCAAAGAGAAGTCCAAGGGCAATCAAAAGGTATTTCAGGGCTTTGGGGCAATTAGTTAAAGGATCAGGGGCACAGGTAGTGTTTTTCTCTATCCTTCTAGTACTAGGGAAATACACTGGAAAGAACAAGCAAACCCAGCTGATCAATACTTGGCTCCAAGGCTGGTGTCACTAGCAGAATTCGGGGATTCTCGGTTATGGGATGGTCTAAAAAACAGTAGGCGTGCTGGTGCCTGATGGGACACCTGAGGAAAAGGATTTTTACACAGGAGTTAGCAAGGCTGACTGATAGAGATTGAAACTAGATTCGAAGGGGGAAAGGGACAAAACCAGTGATAAGCTATGGGATGGCACACCAAAATCTGAGGGATTGCATGAGAGTGAAATACTTCAGTCTGCTCCATGAGGTGCTGGGTATGATGAAGCAAATTTGAAATGTTTCTACAACCAACGCATGCAGCATAAAGAATAAGCAAGAGGAGCTGTAAGCTTTGTGTCAGTCCCAGAGCTACATCATTGGCTTAAGCAAAACTTTGTGGGAAGTGTCCTGTGACTGGTGTGTTACAGTGGATGGTTACAGCCTCTTCAGAAGGGGTAGGCAGGGCAGGTGAGGTAGGGTGGTAGTGCTGCATGTAATGGAGGGGCTGGGCTGTACGGTATTTGCAGGTGGCGATGGCATGGTTCAGAATCTCTGGGTAAGGATTAAGGCACAAGCAAATAAAGTGGATTTTATTGTGGGAATCTACTATAGGCCAGCGAGCCAGGATGATAACACCGATGAAATATTCATTAAGGAGCTAAGAGATGCCTCTAGATCAGCCACCCTTGTCCTCATGGGTGACTTCAACTTACCAGAAGTAAACTGGGAATACCACACAGCTAATACAAACAGGTCCAGGAGACTCCTAAAACACCTTGATGATAAATTCTTGGTACAGGTACAAAAGGAGCTGACGAGGAAACGTGCCCTCCTAGATCTGTTGCTTGTGAACAGACAGGGTCTCATGGGAGAAGTGGCAATTGACAGCCATCTTGGCCATAATGAACATATAGTAGTTACGTTTAAAATCATTGGTGATAGGAGGAAAACTACCACCAAAATTTCAACCCTGGATCTAGGCAGAACAGACTTCAGGCTCCTCAGAGAACTGGTTAGTAAGGTCCCCTTGGAAACTACTTTTGAAAGCATTGGGGTCCATCAGTGCTCATCACTTTTTAAGTGCCACCTCTTAAGATTACATGAACAGGCAATTCCAAAACATCAGAAGTCAAGCAGGTGGGGCAGAAGGTCGGCTTTGCTGACCAGCGATCTTCTGGATCTTGTTTGGAAAAAGAGTCTATGGCCACTGGAAGCAAGGTCAGGCAACATGTGAAGACTACAGGGATACTATTTGCCATTGTAGGGAGAAAATTTGCGTGAACAAAGCTCAATTAGAGTTGAAGCTGGACAGTATGGTGGGGGACAATTAAAAGGTTTTTTGTTTGTTTGTTGTTTGTTTGTTGTTTGTTTGTTTTTGTTTGTTTTTGTTTTGTTTTGTTTTTAATATGTTAACATCAAAATGAAGACCAAAGAAAACTGGTCCATTGGTTCATGAGGATGGTCACCTCACAGATAGGGACACAGACAAAACATTTAATGTCTTCTCTACCTCTTCAACACATACGGTGGGCTCTGGGACCCAAGGTACCCTGAGTTGAAGGACCATGACTGTGCTAATGATAAACACCCAGACAATCCCAAACTTTTATGGGACTTGCTGCTCCACCTGGATGCACAACAGTCTATGGGGCCCAGTAAGATTCATCCCAGGGTACTTGTCATGGTTTTGGCTGGGACAGAGTTAATTTTCTTCACAGAACCTAACACAATGCTGTGTTTTGGATTTTTGATGAAAACAGTGGTGATAACACACTGATGTCTTTAGTTGTTGCAGAGCAGCATTTTCATAGAGCCCAGGACTTTTCAGCTTTCCATGCTGCCCTGCCAGCAAGGAAGCTGGGGTGCACAAGAATCTGGGAGGGGACACAGACAGGACAGCTGACACAGACAGGCCAAAGGGATGTCCCATGTCACGTGGTGTAATGCTCAGCAATAATAACTGGGGTAAACAAGGGGCATATTTAGAGTGATGGCATTTGTCTTCACAAGAAACTGTTATGTGAGATGAGTCCTGATTTGCTGGGAGTGGCTGAATGTCTGCCTACTAGTGGAAAGTAACAAATGAATTCCTTGTTTTGCTTTGCTTTTGCACACAGCTTTTGCTTTACCTAGTAAAATGTCTTTATCTCAACTGATGAGATCTTGCACTTTTACCTTTCCAGTTCTCTTCTCCATCCTACCTGTTTTGAGGGAGAAACTGTCTGTGTGGCATTCAGATGCCTGCCAGGCTAAACCATGACTGGCTGATGTCATCTCAAGACCTCTCTCTACTATTTTTCAATGATCTTGGGAATCTGGAGAGGTCCCAGTCAAATGAAAGCTGGCACACATTGTTCCAGTTTTCAAGAAGGGCAAGAAAAAAGGATCTGGTAATTATAGGCCTGTCAGTCTCACTTCAGTGCCTGGTAAAATTATGGAGAAAATTATTCTGGGAGTTATTGAAAAACACACGAAGGACAATGCAGTCATTGTTCATAGTCAACACAGGTTCATGAGGGGAAGGTCCTGTGTATTGAACTTAATTTCCTTTTATGACAAGGTCACCCATCTAGTTGACCAAAGGAAGCCAGTTGATGTAACCTTTTTGGATTACAGTAAAGCGTTCAATATTGTTTCTCACGGTAGCCTTCTGGGCAAAATGTCCAGCATACAGCTAGATAAAAACATAATACAATAGGTAAACAATTGGCTGATGGGTTGGGCTCAACAAGTTATAGGAAAGAAGGTTACAACAAGATGGCAGCCAGTCACTTAATAAGGTTCCACAGTGCTCTCTTTTAGGGCCAGTTCTCTCCAATATTTTCATAAATGACTTGGGTGCTGGACCAGAAGGTTTGCAGATTAGACAAAACTAAATTGGGAGGAAGTGTTGACTCCAATGATGTTAAAGAGGCCTTGCAGAGAGATCTGGACAAATCAGAGAGCTGGGCAATCACCAACAATATGAAGTTTAACAAGAGCAAGTGCCAGATTCTGAACTTGGGATGGAGTAACTCTGGCTATATGTACAGATTAGGGGATGAGAGGCTGGAGAGCAGCCCTGTAAAAAGGTATCTGGAGGTTTTTGTTGAGAACAAGTCGAATGTGAGTCAACAGTGTGTCCTGGCAGCCAGGAAGGCCAACCGTACCCTGGGGTGAATCAAGCATGACATTGCTAGTCGGTTGAGGGAATTGTCCCGTTCTGCTCTGCACTGGTGAGGACTTACCTCCGGTATTGTGTACAGTTTTGGGCACCACAATATAAGAAGGACATAAAACTATTAGACAGTGTCAAAAGGAGGGCTACAAGGATGATCAAAGGTCCAGAGGGCAAGACATATGAGGAGCAGCTGAGGTCCCTTGGTTTGTTCAGCCCAGAGCAGAGGAGGCTGAGGGGAGGCCTCATGGCGGCCTGCAGCTCCCTCACGAGGGGAGCAGAGGGGCAGGCGCTGAGCTCTGCTCTCTGGGGACAGCAACAGGACCCGAGGGAACGGCATGGAGCTGGGACAGGGGAGGGTCAGGCTGGGTGTTAGGGAAAAGTTTTGCGCCAGAAGGTGGTCGGGCACTGGGACAGGCTCCCCAGGGCATCAAGCCTGCCTGAGTTTGAGTAGCATTTGGACAGTGCTCTCAGACATATGGGATGATTTTTGGGTAGTCATGTGTGGAGACAAGAGTTGGATGCAATGATCCCTGCGTGTTTCTTCCAACCCAGGATATTCTATGATTCTTTTCTATAGGTGTTTGAGCACTTGAATAAGAAAGAAAATAAAAGTTGAAGAAAAAATGTCTGCAAGGCAAATATTCTTGTCTCAGCTCTTTGTTTCGATCAGATGTTTCAGATTTGTAATGAGCATTGACACTAATTGAAAATCCTGTGAAGTAAAAGCATATCATGAATAACATCAGTATTTCATGTCAGACCTCCAATCACTTCATTGCGATTGGGAAATAAGAAACGGATGAGCAGGGGTAATATCACATCTCTTTGCAAACTGAATGTTTATTCAACCCTTCTAAAAATAAAATCTGCTAAAGGTTTGAACAGATCTTCAGCTATGTGGCCTATTCCAAAATGAATTTACGGCACAGTCTTGTTCCTTTCAGCTCAGGAGCTGGAGTCCAAAATAACTGGTTTATCAAAAGTTTCCAGCAGTGTATGCTATTGAAAATGGAAGCATCTGAAGGCTGGAGGAAAGCTTATACTTACAATTTAGGCAATCAGCCACCCTTTCAAACACGTGAATGTTTACTCCTTTTCAGTAAAGCCTTAATGATTGTTAAACTGTGAAATTATATATATTTCTTAGCTTCCTATTCCATTCACTGCATCAGGAGGTATATTTCCTGCTTTTGATGTAAGGCTTTTTATTATTATTATTTATTTTTATAGTTTATTATTAGGAATATGCTGGGCTCAAACTGAGGAGGAAGCAAGCAGTTATGAGAGTACATCCCAGGATATTACACAGGTAACTTTTACATTTCTACAGTCTTCACTAGTGCCTGATTTCTTCTGTTCTATTTACCAGTAACTTGTCTCCTGGCACTTTTGTTTCTGCTGCCTGATTAACAACTGAAATAAGGTAATAAGGCTCACTGACACTCTTCATCTGCTATTGTGGAACTATTCCATCTCTTGAAATGATGGGGGAAAGAAAAGGAGAAGTTCATCAGGACGCTGCCACTCTGAAAAACAAGTGTAACAAATTAGTCAACCTAATCTTACAATTCTAGTGTTTAACTGGTAGCATATAGAGCTAAGTCAGTCAGTGTCAGCCCAACCTTTCTCAGAAATGTCTCTCAGGTTGAATTCTCAGATACTGAAGAACATTTGGTAGCAGTTTTCAATTTCAGGTAATGTTCAAAGGGCAAGAAGAGTACTGACAAGGCTCAGGAGGAGAACCATGGGGTGACAAAGTTGAATAGAAAAAATGAAAGGATATGAGGACTTTTGGAAGGTTGGAACTGATTAATATAGTTGGCTTCTTTTGGGCCAGAAGGGTAGGAATTCCTTTATTTTTTATTTTTCCAGCCTGCTGGAAAGTATGTCCTATTTTGCCCATTGCCTTTGAGCCATCCATAGCACAGCTTTTCTCAACATTTCTTCGAGAAGTTTTCCACTCAATTGCTGAAAAGTTTTATTCTTTGTGTACCAGACATAATGTGGCAGCAGAGCCCTTGGGCATGTTCTTCGGTAAGCAATACATAAACACAGTCACAAAGCCAAATGCTTTCAAAAATGCACTTGGCTTTATCCAGGAAGGGTAAAGTTATTCTAAAAAAATAATAATAAAAGGGCTGTACCCTGTGAGGTAAGGTAAGAGAAAAAGAGAATGGATAATAAAATATGAATTAAGCAGGATCTGCAAAAAGTGCTATGAAATGCCAGTAAGTGTGGAAATGAAAATGATGTTGTAAGATGATATGCTGTCCACAAAATGAATTATATGCTAAAGAAAGAGGGGGAAAAGTCACTGTAATAAACAACAATGATGAAACTGGAAAAATCTCCTTATATTAAGTAAGGTATCTTCTGCATTGTCTACAGGAATTATTACCTGCTTTGTTTTTTCTTTTGGACAACGAACATGTAACAAAATTTAACTAGCAGTGCTGATATTTCCATCTTTCCTTTAGTCTTCTCTTTGATATTTATTTATTTATTTATTTTCTGCTATAAGGTTCCTCTCTTTTGTTAGATATTCCATCCTTCTTGCAGTTCTCCAGCCTTCTTCCTCTCTGAATTCCACCTTCAGAGGTGCTGGAATCTGAGAACTTCACTTTTTTCCACCCATGCCAACACCTCCTATCTTTTGCTCTCATTATTTTATCCTACTTTTACTCTGCAGCCAAAAAAGAGGAAATTAAGGTGCCAGTTCCACTCATGCTCCATATACCAGAAATAATTTACAAATCTTCCACTTAGATTCAGGTGGATCTGCATATTCTAACAATCCAACCATATTTCCTGTGGAAAGAAAGGCCTAAATTTAAGAGGTTCCAAAGGAGGCATGAATCAGATGATCACGCATATTTGTGGTCCATTTGGGGTAGAGGGAGAAAGAATGTTCTCCTTAAAAAAACATTTACCACTTCAGTTCACATTTTTCATTATACTATACAGCCTATCAACTCAAAAAAATTACAGATTTAAAACATCTTGCCACAATATGGTATCTCATGTGAAACACTGAGTATTACATGTTAGCTTTACAGTCTGCAAACTACCTAGTTTTCTTGTATTTACTCATGTAAATCTCATTTAGGTGTTAGCTTATAGAATGATGGGAGGCAGTCAAGAATCCATAGGTCAAAATGTATATTGGTAATAGTTGGACTAGAAGGAGATGAAGAACAGCTAAATGTTGAGAAATAAGGGGATAAAGAGAGAAGCAGAAATCCGAGTTTGGAAATAGATTAACAATGAATGTCAGTGCCAATTAAAAACACTTAGGCTTCGGTAAGTTCTGAGTTCAAACTAGTAATCAAATTCTAAATGCTAGGCTGCAATCAATACTGCTGCTATGTTCATTTCATTTTTGTTGTCTTATCCCTTCACCAGATTTCAGTTTTTACTTTTTTTTTTTCTCATGGCTTAGTTGTATTTATCTTTCCAACTTTTCAGATGTAAACAGACCACAGTTTTGTCATTTGAAGACTAGAGTAACACACAAATAGTTATCACCTGCATATCACAATAGTGTGTTTAGCAGCTGTTTGAAATACATTCTAGTTTGAAATATAACTAACCACAAAAAATAATTGCTAACTTCTGGCATTACATCTATAGCATATACTATATGCTATATATGCTATAGCATACAGCATATATAGGAGTTGGACTTGATGATCCTTATGGGTCCCTTCCAACTTGGGATATTCTATGATTCTATGATTCTATACTTACTGTAATGCTTTATTCAAGAATGTTAGTATATAGTAGCAATATACAACACTAGATGTATTCAAGCTATGATGTCATTTATGAATTATTACAGTGCTTAGTGAATTCCTACCATCATCTTGGATTGTAAAGCCACCAGTACATTGCATTCAGTATTTTATAAAAGTAATGATACAGCTTTTATAAAAGGAGTTCACACAAGAAGAGCAATAACAGAAGATTAAGTCCAAGGACAAACCACCAGCAATTGCAGAAGAAATGGAATGTATTCATATTGACATAAGAAAGGAACTGGTCACCTGGGTTCTCCCAGTTGTAAAAGAAAGACTTTGATGAGGAAATGGACAGTTCTCAAAGATCAACCTTATCAGAGTAAACATAAAGTGAAGAAAGTTCTCTAAAATAACAGTGCACTTAGATCAGAAGAAAACAGGAAACTAAAAACAATAGTCCATTATTTAAAAGATAAGGGTATATCCTTTTTTTTTTTTTAATAGGAGTGCACTGTTAGAATTTAAATATAATTACATGGTCATTCAGATTTGGACACTGCTGAAAAGAAAAGGACTATGAAAATATGTAATTGTGGCTACAAGGCTACAAACCCACTTTTTTTTTTTTTTTTTTAGGTAAGCAGCACAATATGATAGAATATTATGCTTTTTTTTTTTTTTTTTTTTATATATGTATTTAGAATAATGGAATAATGGGACTACAGCAGACCTAATCTATCATGATTCCAATTTATAGCTTGATTTTAACCTTCCTCGTTTGATCTTCTAAAATGTCAGAAAGACTCAGTTCTTTGAATCCATATTGAGTATAAATGCATTTTTCTCTACTTTTATATGAATGACAAAGCTCCTGCAACTTTATTCCCATTAATTCAGTTTACTATCACGGTGGAACCAAAAATATATCAGTATGAAATATTCCAGTATTTAAAAATAATGATATTTATAAATTAAAAACATTATCACACAACAAAGAATTATAACATATGTGAATAAAGTGTTTTACAAAGCAGCTGACAGTGAGAAGACAATGAAAAATATTTAACTTCAAGGTCATGTTTCTGACACATCAATGTTATTGAATTTTAAATGGTTCTTTTTATCTCTTTCAGAAGCAAAATAAACACCTTGTTGGATGTCCCATTCTTCAGATGCAGTCTATATGAACATATTGGAAGACTAAAGACCTACTTCTGCATTATGAAGATGGGTCTGACAGTCTCAAAGAGAACTGTTAAACTGACCCAGAGCCCTGCAGTCACCTGTAACTCTGTAATAGCAGGATTCTGTCATGCCTACTTATCAGCTGGAGGAAGGGCATCACAAAATATTAGGTTTCAGTGCAAATCAAAGCCTTAAAATCAAGCTCATTACTGAGAATTTTCTACGTTTGCATGCTATACACCTCTCCCACAGTCTGCTTAACTTCTTCTTCTTGGTGCAACAGTTACTGTGGTATAGGTTGCTTGCTTTAAAGAAATACTACTAACTCAGACATGCAATTTAACCTGTTGAGTTAAACTGCTGATTTATTCAGAAAGGAACAAAGGTTAAAACTACTTCTTCCATGTTAAGGAGAACACCAGTTCAGAACATGAGTGCCAACACAGTTTATTTTACCATAGAAGTGAAGATGATAGAGTTTAAATAGTTTATGTGAAAGCATGCTTGCTTTGTAAGCTGTGAAACTGCCATTTACAATCTTAATGAAGAAAAGTCATTGATATTCTGTAAGAACAGCTTGATTTCTTAGGAGAATTACATCTTTTGTAATCCAGAGCTTAGAGAATTTAACTGAGTCTCCTTAAATTAAGGTATCTGAGACACAGTAATATACAGATATGGTTCTACACATTCTGCACATCATGGTAGAGTTGTGGCTTTTTGTAATTCTATTTAGATGTGTTAGCCTTTTCTTTATAGGTCAGTTATAAATCATGCCTACTAGCAGGCACACTACATAAAATAGGATTCAAGTGAACATTTCCAGGACATTTAAGGGGATCATTAAACATGAAAAGTAGAAGTTCTTATTGGTTTTCACCAGGATTCCTAATAGTTAGACATTAAAACAAACAAACAAACAGACAAAAAGCACCACAACTAAGGATGTAATTATTGATAGGTTTTTAAAAGCAGAGAACAATCACAACAAATGCAAACAAAATGCAATTTTTTTGCAGTACGTAAGTTTTCAATGAATGGGGTTTGTCATCCTTTAGTTGTCCAAAAGCATGCCTAAATCAGAAGAAAAACCTCTTTTGTTTCAGGAAAGGGCAAAGACACATTAAATATTTTCCATTATTTGATACTACATGAGTCATGAGTCATTTTATAAAAAATATTGGCTGTGTTTTAGAATAAATGCTTTCTTTACATCATGAAAGTATTTTTTTTCAGGGGGAGAAATGTAAAGTCATACTTTATTGGTCTAAAGAACGTCTTATGAATGACAAAATTCTCCAAAATGCAGTTATATTGTGCATTTGAAGTTTAGCAGTATATTTTACAACACATACAATATTTCTGCTAGATTTTTTATCATAATTCTAAAATTGCTATATTTAAAATACATTATTTTAATTTCAAATACAATTAAATTTTAATGCTTTATTAAATAAAAATAACATTTTTTCTTAGAGAAAGATAACTTCAGCTAATTTTCTAAATAGAATAGATCTAAATGTAATGAAAATATTTTTTTCTTGTCTTCATTCATACCTGAAATATATTTGAAAGCTTCGTTGCTGGTATTAATTCATTCACTGTTCTGTGGAAAATTCTAGAGTGAATTTGGAAAACTCATGGTCTTAGTCAATTAGTTGCTGCATCTGGCTTGATTTCCTCCTTGACAACTTTGAATAAGGTAATTTCTTTCACTTCAATACTTATTCCCCTCTGCTTGCAGAAAAAGTTAACACAATCATTGTTTTGGGGCACTGATGTCAAGTTGCAGCAACCTGTCAGAGACTCCACTTGTTAACAAACATGAAATCAGAATTGATGTTCAGCTTAAGGACTGAGACTGCAAACAAAAATGAGATACTGAGAGTCCTGCAGTTGGGTCTGGCTCAGCAGGGCATTAGAGGGTCTTGAGCTCCTCACTCCTCCCTCCCTGGCCTGGTGAGCCCCCTTAAAACATGCGGGTTTAGGGGCTTACTGCTGCCACTTTATGGCTAACAGAATGACCAAGGACATCCCCTAAAACTTCTAAGTTATTACTCATCTTAACAACAGGAAATCAAAGATTTGTTTTGTTTTGTTTTCTTTGGGGGGGGGGGGGGGGGGAGGAGAGGGAAGAGGGGGGTCTGTGGAGAGAGAGAGTAAAGAAGAGGGAAGGAAGTGTTTATCTCCACAGAAAATTACACAATGTTTAATTAAACGAAAGGAAGGAGAGGAGGAAAGGACTCAAATGAGGAAATCTTGGTTGCCAAGTCAATAAATGTAAATCACTGAACATTAAAGTGACTCAAACTAAGTAAGAACAAATATGCATTGTAATGTTCCCACAAACTTCTGTTGATTTGCAAGGTGGAGCTCAGTAGACACATTCCTTTTCGGAGACTCAATCTGGTTTCAGCAGTGTTAAGCCATTAACTAATCCCTGGCTATCTTCTATTTCCTGATGCAGCTGTGGCCTAAAAGAGACAAGCACTGAAATCAATGGAGCTTGTTTGTCCCTTGTGAAGGATCCAAATGTCTTTCAGGACCTTTGGCAGAGGGAGATCTAATGCTGCCCCTTCATTTGCTGCAAACACTTTTCATTTCCAGCCGCCCTCACTCAGTCTTCCTCTACTGTCACACCTGTCCACGTTCAGCACAGTATGACCAACCACAGAAGAACAGAATCACAGAATGGCTGGGGTTGGAAGGGACCTCATCTAGTCCAACCCCCCTGCCAAGCAGGATCACCTAGAGCACATTATACAGGATGGTAGCCAGGCAGGCTTTGAATATCTCCGGAGAAGAAGACCCTACAGACTTTCTGGGCAACCTGTCCCAGTGCTCTGTCACCCTCACAGTAAAGAAATGCCCCCTCATATTCAGCCGGAAATTCCTGTGCTTCAGTTTGCGCCCATTGCCTCTTGTCCTGTTGCTGGGCACAACTGAAAAGAGACTGGCTCCATCCTCTCAGCACCCTCCCCTCAGATATTTATACACATTGATGAGGTCTCCTCTCAGTCTTCTCTTTTCCAGGCCTAGCTCTCTCAGCCTGTCCTCGTACGACAGGTGCTCCAGTCCACTTATCATCTTTGTAGCCCTCCTCTGGACTCGCTGCAGTAGTTCCATGTCCCTCTTGTGCTGGGGAACCCAGAACTGGACACAATACTCCAGGTGTGGCCTCACCAGGGCTGAGCAGAGGGAGAGGATCTTGACCTGCCGACAACACTCTTCCGAATGCAGCCCAGGATACCATTGGCCTTCTTGGTGACCCGTGGTCAGCCTGCTGTCCGCCAGGACTCCCAGGTCCCTCTCTGCAGAGCTGCTCTCCAGCAGGTCAGCCCCCAGCCTGTACTGGTACTTGGGGTTATTTCTCTCTAGGTGCAGGACCCTGCACTTGCCTTTGTTGAACTTCATGAGGTGTCTCTCAGCCCATCCCTCCAGTATTACAGTATTACACTCAGACATATAAGTGGAAATCTGGTAAGCTAAGTTCTCCTTTATTTATTTTATTATTTTATCTTATTTATTTATTTTTTCACCAAACATGGGTAGTTATGTCTCTTACACATAACTACTCAGAGATATCTGAAGAGATCACTCCCTGGTCACCAGCTAGTCCTTTTAACTTGTCCAGACCAAGGAATGCACAGAGGGTGGCTAGGTTTTACAGAGTCCTCTGGAAGCTACCATTCCAAGACCTCCTGTTAGTTGAGGCATTAAGGTTAAAATAATTCCTCATTCAGAATGAAAATTGCCCTTTATTTTTCTCATATTTCATTCTTTATCTACACATAATTATGCTCTATATAGATTCAACAGATTCTGCCTTACTAGAGCAAGATTAAGCCCAACCATATAATTTATGTCACATGGCAAGTGGGATGCACCTTTCCCTAATACGTCATCCCTAGAAATGGTACCTTGCTTAAAACTGACCTTTAAATAAAGATGCTACAACTGTTTATTATTCATTACTATGAACCATAAAAGGAATGCTTCTGCTCTCATTTTTTAACTGAAAATTTACAAGCAGCTAGAATTTCAGTTTCTGGTTTGCCCAATCTGATGCAAACTATGTGGCACAGGTGGTAGTCGACACCACACCTTCTTGTAAAATGAAGACACTGCTGCCTTTTGTCTATTACCACTTGTGTTTTTCTCCTGCCTCATTTCTAAGCTCTTAGTCTGTTACTGTATTTATGGTGAACCATAAGTAAGACCTTAAAATCATAGAATCATTAGGCTTGGAAAAGACCTTCAAGATCATCTGGTCCAACCATCACCCTACTACCAAGGTCACCCACTACACCCTGTCCCTAAGCACCAGGTCCTACCTTTCCTTGAACACCCCAAGGACAGTCACACTCCACCACTTCCCTGGGCAACCCATCCCAATGCCTGACTACTCCTTCTGAGAAGAAATGTCTCCTAATTTATAAACTAAACCTTCCCTGGCACAACTTGAGGCCATTCCCTCTGGTCCTATCACTAGTTATCTGCGAGAAGAGGCTGACCCCCCGCTCCCCACACCTTCCTTTCAGGTAGTTGTAGAGAGTAATAAGGTCACCCATGGGCCTCCTCTTCTCCAGACTAAACAACTCCCGTGCCCTCAGCCGCTCCTCACAAGACTTGTGTTCCAGGCACTTCACCAGCTTTGTAGCCCTTCTCTGGACATGCTCCAGGGCCTTGATGTCCTTCTTGTACTGAGGGGCCTAAAACTGAACACAGTACTCGAGGTGCAGCCTCACCAGAGCAGAGTGCAAGGGGACGATCACCTCCCTGGTCCTGCTGGCTACACTATTCCTGATACAAGCCAGAATGCCGTTGGCCTTCTTGGCCACCTGGGCACACTGCTGGCTCATGTTCAGGTGAGCATCAATCAGCATCCCCAGGTCCTTTTCCTCTGCACAGCTTTCCAGCCACTCTGCCCCAAGCCTGTAGCGCTGCATGAGGTTGTTGTGGCCAAAGTGCAGGACCTGACACTTAGTTATGTTGAACCTCATCCCATTGGCCTCTGCCCATCGACCCATCCTGTCCAGGTCCCTCTGCAGGGCCTTCGTACCCCCTGGCAAATCCACACTTCCCCCCAACTTAGTGTCGTCTGCAAACTTACTGAGGGTGCACTCAGTTCCCTCATCCAAATTATCAATAAAGATATTATAGAGGATGGGACGCAACACCAACCCCTGGAGAACACCACTGCTGACCAGTCGCCAGATGGATTTCACTCCAGTCACTGCCACTGACTGGGTCCAGCCATTCAGCCAGCTTTTAACCCAGCAAAGAGTGTACCTGTCCAAGCCATGGGCTGCCAGCTTCTCCAGGAGAGTAGTATGGGAGACCATGTCAAAGGCCTTGTTGAAGTCTAGGTAGACTACATCAACAGCCCTTCCCTCATCCAGCAGGCTTGTGGCATCTTAAGCTTCCTCTCATATACATAACATAGGAATTGAATAAAAACAAATATACAGAGAAAGTGATAGAGAAGGAAACAAACAGAACAAATAGCTGTATCACAGCAAGCCAGATAGATGACATGCATTTGTTACAAACTGGTGTCAAGCATAGCCTCAGACAGAATTAAAAATTTACTCCTATCAGTTAAATGGTTCCTTCAACGTACTGGTCTGCCAGGAACTAAATTCCTACTGTCAAGTAATAACTACAGAATTCTGGATAATTCCTGCAGCTTGTAGATACAGCTTTGTAAAAGGTTATTCAAAGCATATGAATTCAGAGTTAGTTTCTCTAGGAGAATGAAGTAAATTGAAACCTAGGGAATGCACACTACGAAAACTGACTACTCTTCCCACATCACCTTTTATGTTCTGCCATCAAAGAAATCCTCCTTCTCTCAGGAAAAAAAAGAAAAAGAAAAAAAAAAACTTTAATTAAATATTCCAAATCAATAATGAATTTAAGTTAACTGTTCCCAAGTTCATCCTCTCTTTTTTTTTTTTTTTTTTTTTTTTTTCTCTACAGATTACTAGCCCAGTTCTCCAAAGATAAATAACCTTTCTTTAATCATAGCAGGAGAAAGTTGACCCCTTGTGCATATGCACTGCAATAGTTCTCATTAATATAATCAGAAACTATTTTTCCCAAAGGACCAAGCCTCGTTCAGCATACTAGATAAACTACACTTGTGGAATGAACTAGGGTTGCATGGTGATTAAAAAGCTATGTACTTCAAGGTTAAAAGGAAAAAGGAAGGGAAACTAGCTGAACTAAACAGACTGAGTTTCCAGGTGATGCTGAACACATTGTTTGACACAAAACTTGTCCTGTTCATCATTCACTATCTATTTCTTATTTTCTGATTGGCTAAATTAAGATTCTGGTTCTGATCTGTAAAGCTTCTTACAACATTACTATGAGCAAATGCACAGAGGGTGGATAGGCTTTACAGTGTCCTCTGGAAGACACCATCCCCAGACCTCCTGCTAATTAGCTGTTGATACAGTAAGGTTAAAATAATTCTTCATTCAGAATGAAAATTGCCCTTTTTTCATACATACTTAAATATACTTTACATACTTAAAACATGGAACACTTCAACACCTCGACAAATCAGTCTGTAGGTACAAGTTAAAGTTAGTCTGAAACTAACTTACTAAAGGCACATAAGTCTCTCTCAGTCTCAGTATCCAATCAGTAAAATGGGAATAGGATGAAACTTCTGATGTTTGTTTGAAAATTGATTTGTTTTTATTCATTTGAAGGCTGAAGCCACTATTGGAATGGGTGTCTTGAAAAGAAAAAAAAAAAAAGCTAAAAGGAAAGTAGTTTTTTTTTATTTTTAATACAGAAAAGCATTTGAATTTAGGAATAAGGTCTAAATCATGAAAATGCATGAGGAAAAAACAGTTTACTGAAAAATTATGTATTGATTTTTTCCCCTCTCCTGTAAGTAAGCAAAGAAAATCATTACCTATACAGTGATAATGACAGTATCATGATGTTTATATAAATGAATTAAATCAAGGTTGCAGAAAACCTGTATGATACTACCCAACATTTAACCACTTGATTCTTAGTTGTAACTTCAACTATTTTTAACTTTGTATACAATATCAACACACACATACAAAAGCACTGAGAGAAGCCAACAAGTGTCAGAGAACTTCTCTTTGAAATGTTGCCCATATAAACATTGACAATCATTTCTGCACCGAGATCACTCCTGTTACTGAAGAGGTTGTAGGATTAAAAAGGAAAAAAATCAAAAAAAAAAAAAGTGTAAAAACAGAACATTGTTACTCCAAGGAAATGCAAAACAAAACAAAGTTCTGATCAAAGGCCAAAAATACCTTCATAATTAGCAACACTGAAGAAGACTTAGAACAGATGTTAACCAATGCATGTAGAGATTTATGTCTGTATTAAATACACTCATATCAGACAAGAACCTTCAAAGCAAATTGTTTATTTGTATTATTTTTGAAGATATTAAGGAATTTGATTGCCTAGTGAAAGCTGGTTATATTTTTATTTTAATTCAAAACAGAGAATAATATTTAACACTGCACGTGGCTGATTTTTCAATATTGCATACAAACACTAAATATGTAATTGATATTTTTAAGTCAAATGTGTGGTCCTTTTCTTGGTTCACTGGAGCATCTAACCTGCTGAATTCACATGATGAAAGTGGTTTGCAAATTCTTTGTATGTTGCCACTAATCATTTAAATACATCTACTTCAAAGTGAGACAAAACTCAGTGGTTTATCAAATTTTGCTGTGACACAAATTACTGAAATACACAGGGCATTGTGTCTGCCTGTGTATCCCCACAGGGAGTGGCTTTCCAGTAGCCGGGTATTCTTAGTTTACTCTTGCAAAGGGGAATACCATTGCTGTAGTAATTTACAATGTTTCCAGATCTTAGCTGAGCAGAGGCATTAGATGGGTTAAAACCAGTTGACCTCTGTGGGAGTTAAACATATAATTAAGAGCTTTGATAAGCTTCACTATTAATGTGTTAGCATTTACAAAGTATTACAAGGCAGAGCTGTGAGTAGTGCAGTTATTCAAGAGTTAGAAGGTATGCGTCATTTGTAACTAAACTTTCTCCTCTTAGTACGCTGTGTAGCATGCAGGAGTATCTCATGGAGTTGCTAGAGGGAAGTAGATATATTGTGATGAGACATAAAACAATCATGTCTAGATTGGTCCTTCATATCAAATCTAGATTTGAAAAGATGTTATCATCTGCCTGTCTGAGCTTACATCTATGTAAATTGAGCTTGGTTGCCCAGATGAATTCACCCGTTCCAGTCCAGAAGCATGCAACAAGGGACAAGCACTGCAGCAGGTTGGCCCTTCACAGTTAGCACAGTTACACTCTAGGTCTGTGGTACCACCTGAAACGTTTACTGTGAGGGCCACAGAATTCAGGAGGTGTGTCAGCTGTAGCAGTGCCTGCCCACAGGCAGGACATCCAGTGACTGGACACAGGGAGCCTGCTCTCAGTCAAAGTATACAGTGAAATGACAGCACTGTCTCAGCATTCACATATACTTAGCTGAAGTGATTCGTGCATACTTACAGTAAACATACTGGCTGGAAACAATACTGATGAGTATCTGTACCAGAACTTCAGCAGCTGTTTCTTGTGATAAGCTTGCACTTGCTTCAAACTGGGAACAACAGCTACAACATTGTCAGCAGCACTGCCTAGCCTCTGTTGCTCTGGTGGCTGAAGTTGTTCTTTAAAGTCATCATAGCCACTGGAAATTCCGTGGGTCCTTATCTTCTACCAGGTGACCATGAACTGGGCCTTCAGGCATCTCCATACACACTGGCACTGCCTTCTATCTGACAGGATATGCTGCAGAACTCGTAACTTTTTTAAGGAATGGCAAACCCATCCAACTTGTTGGCTTGCAGTAGCACTGCATACTCTGCAATGGCTGACTTCCATTCAACCAACAGCAACCTTTAATACTGCTCACTTGTTAATTGTGCCTGTGGTGCATAGGCGAGTGCTTTTTTGTGCACTCTGAGCTTATTCCAGATAACTCATGTCCCTATTCTTGCCTCCTCACTCTGTAATGCGACTTTACTCCTATTTTTTCCTCACTTTGCATTTGTGGGTGCAAACCTTGGCACCCACATTCCATCAGTTTTTCCTGTTCCCCTATTTAGACATGAATTATGTCTCCTCTCTGTTATCATTGGTAGTACAGTTCCTCTTCCAAGAACATGAAGGAGTTACCCAGAGAGAAATCTCCCTCTTTTCGTTCAAAGTCACCTTTTACATGATAGTACCACTTATCATTACCTACCTGTAACAAATGATGTATGTCAGAAAACATACTTGTAGGAACACACATCGCTTCTGGACAGTGATCCTCTTTGGGAGGATGTCACTAGGATGGATATTCCTCTTTGCAAGCACTCATTACACAATGGGAAAGGGTGGATAGAGGGAGGGAGGAAAGGAAGAAGGAAGGAAATGGAGGAGGAAGGGAAGGAGGAAGGCAGGGAGGGAAAGAGGGAGGACTTGGAACTGTTCATGGTTCAATAAAAGGCAATAATGTGCTTCATTTACCCAATATTTCCCATGTCCACCTACGAATACCTGCGCAAGGGGGTTCACCATCTCTTTCATTTCACAGCTTCCTGGAGGTAGGACCCTTCATTTCATTTCATGTCTCTCCAAGTGACCTGGAAACACCATCTGTTCCCTGAGAAGGTGAGTCACATGCAGGTAACATTTACATGTCACAGAAAGAGTGAAACTTTCAGCATTTTTGAGATAGAAAATCTGCATTTTGCTACATGCAACTATTTTGTTGCTTTGTCAGCCCCCTCCTCCCCCCCAAATGGATAAATTTGCAATAAAAGGTGAATAAATATGTTGCCAGTACTAAGATAATTTTCTCTGGCTTTTGCTCACCAGAGAATGGAATGCATACTACCCAAAACTAAACTTGTGCATCTGCTGTGAGAAAAAAAAAAAAAAAAAAAAAGTACTAAATGTTTCAACAGAATTTTGCTCTAAAATTTCATATTCAAGGCAAGTCTCATCCATTGGCATAAGGAGTGTTGAGCACTTACTTTACTAGAGAAATCAATAACACTTCTTGTACTCAAAAGCATAGCTGAGGTGACATAACAGTGACAACTGCAACATTACCCAAATAGATATTCTAAATCTACTTAGGAAAAACCCTAATGCTTTCTTGTTCTGAAAGAACTGTGTGGTTAAAATTCTAGATTGTGAATTAGAGAAAAATTAAAGGCCTTTACAACTTGACTATTTAAATCAGAATGTTTCCTGTAACAATTTGAGAAAGAAGACAAAACAACCTAATATGGGAATTTTTAATTTTATTTAAAATTTAGTATGTTAAGAACAATTTTGTTTGGGGATTTAATTATACTATCTAACCATGAAAATGGACAGAAAATTATCTAGTGTTATAAACTGAGGAAGATATTTCAGTTTCATAGGTACTGAAAACAGGTGCATCTCCACTGTGGACAACATACTTTTCACACTCAAGTTTAAAAGAACAACACATCTTTATAAAAAACATTTGCCATATATCTTACTTTACCTTTACCTTTCTTGAAACTTACATCAAAACAGGCAAATTTAAGGGATTTTCTTAATGACATCTAGAGCTGTCAAGGTCATCAGTTAAAATCTTAATCACTCTTTGCTGTTTATATCCAGAAGAGTATAAACATTTTAGACTATAAACATCAATACTGCACACTGGAGCTCAGATATTTCTCCATTATGTTAGTAGAGACCATACTGGAATGGTCTCGACCATTGGAATCAGAAGCACCACAGCTGCTCAGGCAAATAAGCTCTGCTATCATATCCTTTCTGGGAAAATGAACTAAAATCTCTTAATGCTGTCATGTACCAGCTTGCATTGAACGTAGCCACAGAACCTGTGTCCTGCGTGTAGATGCACAGCACATGTAGTTATCCACATCTAATTTAGAACCCTGTTTTCTACGTATCTACTTTCTGTTACCAAATGGTTCTAATGCTGCTACAAAATCTAAGGCCTCTGTATTTAGAGAGAGCACTCAAGTTGAAAATGTGGTGACTAACATCTTTTATCAGGGGAACAGGAGATAGAAAAAAAATCTTAAAATTGTAAAATTCAGAAAAAGAATTCAATGCAAATCATTAAATTATGCATAAACCTTCAATCAGTGAGCTACAGCTAAAACTTCTGATCACCCTCTTCCATCTTATCTAGGGGAAAATTCTAAGGGGAAACATCAACCTGTTTTTTTTTTTTTGTTTGTTCGTTTGTTTGTTTGTTTTCCAGATGAAAATTTTAGCAGAAAAACTCAGCAAACATGCATGCTGCACTCAGGTATGATGTAGCCAATTAAATTCAAGTATTGCTTCAGCAGGAGAAGTTGTTTACCTGAGTCTTCTCTAACTACTATTTTCTGAAAACTAAATCTAAATGACATAAAACAGTACTTCACAAACATCTGATCCAAACAAGCTGGTTTAGATAAGCAATGGGCATTTTAAATAGGCCAGATCAAGTACTGAGCTGGTACAGGTAAGCTCCTTTCACTCTTGACGTTGTGCAGTGCTGCCATATGCCCAGATACATCACACACATAAAAGTTCTAAGATTATCCCTTAGCATGCATAAACACACTTCAATAAAAGACTTTCAGCACAGCATTGTTGGGGTAGTTTGAAAGCCTTTTACATTGTGCTACCACCCACACATAAAGAATACTATTCAGACATCCAATACCCTTTAATCTTAAAAACAAACAAACAAAAGCAACAAAACACAGTGATCTTATGTAGCGATAAGGATAGGTGGACTTTGTACACCAAGCTGTTGCTGACATACTTTCTACTGCTGCAATCTCATAAACAGTCTTCTCTTCTGGACACTGCAAATCAGAAGTGTGGAGTGTATGGATCAGCCAGTTCTTTTTCAGAATAAAAAAATAAAATGGATTACATATCTACATAAGACAACTAGGAAAGAAACTCAGGGTGCTTCTTTAGATAAAAAAGACAGAGGGGGGGGTATAATCATCTTCAAATATATGGCAGAGTTGTAAGGGAACTAAGCTCTTTCCACAATTCTCTATGGCTTACGTGCAACAGGCTTAAAATTTTGAAAAAAGATTTTAGATTATACATTATGAAAAAAATTAAACCCCAACCTACTATAAAGGATAGTTAAGCTTTGAACCTACCTAAACAGTCTTCATACTTGGAATTGCAAGAACAGTTTTCAGAAACAGCACAACAATGTCACTATATTTGCAACTGCTTTGATCAGTTTGCTTAATCTTCAGAAACTGTTTTCTGTGTTTAGAAAGATGAGGGGACTTTGGACTCTATCAGAGCACAGAATAAGAAAAGCTGTATTTAGTCTGAAAAAAAAAAAAAGTCCACCTAATCATGAATCTATTCTTGGACATTGTGAAAGCAGGTTTAAGAGAATAATAGGGCAAACATACTGCACTGCTGCTGAGGAATCTCCAGGTTTCAAAGCATTTGTGCCCTAGTGGCTTTTGAAGTGATCTCTTGCAGAAGTCAGTGCTAGTCTAAAACCCCTAAAAACAGGAATTTCATAAAGATTCCTCATAAATACCATTTACCCTACCTGTAAGCATTTTTCCCCACCCCCCATTCTACAGCAAAAGTTGTGGAAAGAGCAGACAGAGTTCATTGGTTAGAAATGAGTAATTCTTTGTACAACACATCATCCAGGTGGGTATCTGTTGAATTGACACCAGTTTTCCTTCAGCACAAGAACAGTGAAAAGTTTGAGTGAGCATTTGTATAGTTTCATTCCGTATCTTTAGGGACTGATTAGGTTTTCTGAAGCTGTTATAAGTAAACCTTTGTTTCTGTTAAACAGAATGATGCCTTCAGAAGATCAATGAACAAATTGCCTTTTCAGAATATTAGTTCAAAAGGATCTCTGGAATTAACTTTTACCTTTGACTTCAGACTTTGTCCTTGCTCTATATTGTGCAGAGCATACTGCCTGTAAGCACCCAAAATGCTTATACCAAAAGAACAGTGTCAGCCAAAAAGCTTTAAAAAGGGACTGTTTTTCCAACAGCAGAAAGCAGAAAGTCACATTAAAAAAAAAAAAAAATAAATCAAGATTTAAGATTTTTATCTCTTAATAAAATCAACACTTGAACTTATCCATCCATCCATGCTGATATTATCTTTAATAAACCTTCTCATTATTCTGTGTCCTAAAATAAGAATGCTTCAAGATGTAAGCTGAACAGAGTACAAGCCACTTGGAATAAATAAGCAATTGTGGATAGATAAAAACAGGCAATCATATGATTAGAACACGGTAGTTCAGAGCGATCTGGGACAATTCTGCAGTGGCATAGCAGTTAACTTCAAACAATGGCATCACTAGTACCGCCATGAGACAAAAAAAATTGCAGCAAATAGCAAATCTATTCTAAAACTAAGCAGTCTGACCACATAGGGTCTTTTGAGACCTGCGTGTATCAATTAACGTATACATTAAAGTCTTTTCCTAGCTCTTACTGGTCAAGAAGAAAAACACTTTCTGCCTCATGGATTTCCTATTCTCAGACCAGGTTGCAGTTTGAGGATATACTCTCATTCTTTCAATGCAATGAACTGGTGTGTTCAAATTTGATCAGGAACTACAAGCTTTGTCTCACATTGCACTAATGAAGAAAAAAATCACAAAGCCCCAACAAACAATAAAAGCTGTGCTAGCTGTAAAATCTGCAAGGCCATCTTTAAACAACGTTGTTTTCCCAGAGTCTTCCAAGACTTTACTCCACATTCAATTTCTGTCTCCAGCATTGTCTTATGCCTCTCCCCCAATAGGTTTATTTCCCGTATGTCCCAAATAGGTTTATTTCTCATTAAACCTGGATCACCTTATAACTTTAAACAGCTTTATTTCAGCAGATAGCTCCCATTCCTTACTGGGCTATTAATATCTTGACTCAAACAGGTATAGTAGTAGCTGAAGTGTAGCTATTCAACTTCATAATTAACAGTCTTCAACTTTTTGATCTCATGTTTTACAACAAATTGTAAAGCGATAAATCTACTTGATACAAAATTTAGTCCCATTTATACACAGATCAGTTACTGGCCTCTGTGATGACATATTCCTCCCTACAAAACGTCAAATCTTTGTAAGAATGTTAAGCTATCATAAGTGTTTTCTTTTTTTTTTTTTATGAACAACTAGAAAGAGCTTTGGTGATGGTGTGTGTATCAACAGGGGCTGAGCACAACTCAGAGCAGACTTCCAACTGTTAAGACCAAGACAGGTGCAACACAGGCATTTTGGAGGAATTTCATGTCAGTGACGATCCAATTCAGCTCCTGAGATTAGATACTGCCTGGAAAAGATTGAGAAGTATGCACCATGAACCACATAGTATCTGAAATACCAGAACACAAAATTATCTCAATTTATTACTAGTTTTATGATTTCTATATAGCCACTTATAATTTTCCTCATAATTTTGAAGAAATGAATCCAAGAAGTCCACACACTGTTTTGAAAAATCTGTTTTGTTGTTGTTTGTTTAAACCCAAAAAATTTGTACTTATCTATGCTTAGCAAGCTTAACAGCTCTTCAGGATGTATTCAGCTGAAGGCCTAGAAAGTTTCTACACAATTAATTTTAGGAAGTCAGGAAGACAGTCTCCTATGCTAGTGTTAATGTGCAACACCACTAGAAAAAGAGAAATCTAGTGAAAGTATAAAATTACACCGAATTTTAACAGTGATGGTCCCCTTCACATATGGAAGCAACATGTTTTACATTCTATCGGGCAACTTATTTGTTGTTCTCTGACCTACAGTTTTATGACACAGCTATTTTTCACAATGTTTCTTTCTGGATTCCCCAGCTAAACCTTTCTAAAAATCAGTGCTGTTCTCATTTCAGTTTTAACTATGGACAGAAAAAAAAAATGCATCCAAGAGGGGAGGAAGTAAAATAAGGACTTAGAATATTGTAAATACAATATATTTCCAAGCAGTGTACAGCATATGACCAAACTGTAGACAAACTTTACCTTAGGAAGCTGATTTTGCATCCATTACTTCAGACCCAATCTAAGTTTTTACTATGGTAAAATAAGCAGGTTTCAGTACATATCATCTGGTGGATGGTTTAAAAAATTTTAAGGCAGACACCCCTTATCACTACAGAAATATCCTCAAAGGCATTCCTACTCTGTTCAAAGAGGGGACTGAAGAATCAGGGAAAATATCCCCTACCCCTACCCCTTTTCCAAAACACAAGAACTTCCAGGAAAAATAGCCAGCTGCACCAATGCTGCTAGAAGGTTTATGCCTTGACACTAAACATACACAAAATTTGCGATGATTTTACACTAATGTAATTTTAATAAACTAGAATTTGAACATTTTACCTACAATACACTTCTTCCTTTAATTTTTGGGGCACTGGCTAAAACAAACAAAAAAAACCCTTCTGGTTTCATTTGCATTCATATGAATGTTACTGCACATTTCACAGTTCTCATTTCACCAACTGCTTCTGATGTTACTTTTCCATTTTAGAGTTATGGTTCAAGTTTAGTATTTGCCCCAGATTTAAAGAGTACAAAAATAAACAACCTTAACTGAAGTCTTGAACTCTTCCTCACCACAGGTCTGAACACTGACACCACGTGGCATATACAAGTAGTACCCTTAAGTCAGTGGAGCAACATCTGCTCACACCAATTAAAGATGGCCCTCACAAGCAAATTAACAGCCAAAATCAGTAGTTTTATTAGCAAAAAGGTTCTATGTTACTGTGCTCAACAATACCCTATTAGCAATATCCTTAACATCTATAGTGTTGAAGTATCACACTAAATGTTAGGAACACTGTAAACAGTCTTTATTTGTTCACTAAAACTTACATACAACATGTTCATTAATTTAAAAAAATCTCAACACAAAAGGCAGTAGTTGGAATTTTTATTTGCAAAGGGCAAAACATCTAAAATAAAATTAAGTTCTAACAATTCTGAGAAGTCCACAGAGGATAAGTTTACTGATAATTTAGTATCAGAAAAAAAAAAACTGTTAACATTCCAGATTACTGTAGAAAAAGTTTATACCACACTTAGGGCATACAAGATTTACAACAAACAAAAAATACCCTGTTTTAAAAGTAATCTCCCTTCCAAACAGGTTTTCATTTTAGTGCATCCTATCTCATAGACTTTGCATTTACATTTCTCTATATACAAAAAGGTACAACAAATTGGTACAGTATTTATTGCAACAAATCAAGGATGCTATAATATACACAGTTTTAATTAGCCCCTCCCCAACTTGTATATCCTCTTGCTTCTTACTCCTCCCTTGAAGCAGTCTCATTCTCTGGTTCTAAGATTAAGTTCTTTCATTGAAAGGCACATACTTATCTACAACAGAAGAAATCAATGCATTAATGTGAAATATCCTGTTTCAAGGGTAACTTTAGCCCACATTTTTGAAGACCAAATATTAAGACAAAAAAGTACAGTATTTTATTATTAAATTTGTCCATAAAAACACTTAGTTACCACATTACTATGAAGTGCCATAAAACAACATTCATTTAAACCTCCCAAATGGAAAAACAGTGTATCTACAAAGACACATTCACCCTCTTCCACCCATGTTAGATGTAATTTTAAAGTAGACAGGTTAAATAGTGAATAGATATGTTGTCACATGAAGCAAAATAAATACTTAATAGATCTCCATATATTATTATTAAAAAAAAAACAACAACAAATATATATGATGTGCAGCCTGTAAGATTAAATACCACTTAAGACCCAGTGAACTTACAAGGCTCTTGAGTTCCCATTCAAATTTCAGTAACTCTAAGTAGCATTCCGTAACTGGAATGCTATCATAAATAGAATTATTGTTTACCTTGTGACTTGCAGTGCAGCGAGTAGCGCATACATGAAGTGATTTAATGAAGATTCTAAACTATCAGTGTGATTGCATTGGGTTTATGTGGCAAGGGTTTTGCTAGCAGGGTGTTGCATGGGTGGCCTCTGTGAGCAAAGCCCAGCAGCTGTCTCATGTTAGATCAGAGCCAGATCCAGCTGGCTCCAAAAGGGACCTGCTGCTGGTCTGAGCCAAACCAGTAAGTAACGCTGGTTGGGCCTCTGTGACAGTAGACTGAAGAAAGGGAAAAAAAATCTGCTGCGCAACAGCAGCTGGGAGAGGAGTAAGAAGCAGCCCTCCAGCCACCCAGGTGAATGCAGCAGGAGGTGCTCCAGGCACGCAGCAGCAGTTCCCCTGTGGCCTGTGCAGGGAGAGGCCCCTGGTGGAGCAGGCTGTCCCCCTGCAGCCCATGGGTCCCACATGGAGCAGATCTCCACGCTGCAGCCCCCCCGTGGAGGAGCCCCCGGTGGAGCAGGTGGATGTGGCCTGGAGGAGGCTGCGGCCCATGGAGAGCCCCCGCAGGAGCAGGCCCCGGGCCAGAGCTGCAGCCCGTGGACAGGAGCCCACACAGGAGCAGGGGGTCTGGGGGGAGCTGCTGCCCACCCGTGGGGGACTCGAGCAGTTTGCTCCTGGGGGATGGATGGACCCCGTGGTACGGAGCCATGTGGGAGCAGTTCTTGAAGAGCTGCAGCCTGTGGGCAGCCCCCCCAGTCTCAGTTTGGGAAGGACGGCATCCCGTGGGAGGGACCCCATACTGGAAAGAAGGTGTTTTTCCTTTTGGGGAGTAGGTGTTTTTTTCGTTTGCTTTTAGTTCTCACTGCTCTAGTCCGTTAGTAATAAGCAATAAATTACATTAATCTCCCAATGCTGAGTCTGTTTTGCTTATGATGGTAATCAATGATCTTGTTCCCATGAGCCTTTTTTCTTATCTTCTTCCTCTGTTCTTTTGAGGAGTGAAAGCAGTATGGTAGAGCTTAGCTGCCCATCAGCTTAAAACTACCACAATCCATCATGCAGATACATACGATTTAGTTGAAACAAGGTAAAATAAACTAACTGAAAAAGTGTATACCTAATTATTGATATAGGCTATATACATATTATTTAAAAGGTACTCTATTTCAGTTTTCAAGCTTCCTTCCCAGCAATGCTGTCCCTTTGCAAAGTATGGGCAGCGTTTTATTAAGCTGATCTACACTGAGTTTTGTTGAGCACATTCACAGCGTCCAGCACTGTTTTTCTCCTATGCGCAAACATTATTTCAAGATAACAGCAACTTTTGTTAGAATAAATTTTCAGAGCTTCTCCCTATACAAAAGAACACAGCTAGCTCTCAGTATACATATGCAGAGTAAATTTGCTTTATCAACTATATATAGCTTAAAGTATTTGTTTTCTCATAATGGCTTTGATCACTTAAGCACTTACTTTCTGAGCTATTCTGAAAAAACAGTAACATTTTCTTCCTTTATCATCTATGATTATTCACTTCCGTGGTTACTACTTTTATTCTGTTTATTTCCTCAGCATGTTAACAGAAACATCTGCTGTTTGGTTAGATCACTCAGTTGCTTCAATACAATTCATTTTCTTGCAGTTTGGCTCAAGAGTGACATTATCACCTCTTCTGTAAGCCAACACCATTAAATTTTATGCCATTTTGCAGACCCACAGGAAAGAAAGAAGGATATACATATGCTACAAGTTATATCACTATATATTTACCCCAGGCTATGACATATTCTCACGTTGTTCAAATATTCCACTTTTGCCGAGCCTTGTGTATTTTTGGTTTTCATCTGAAACTGATGCTTTTAAATCAAATACGATGTATGCACCAGAGGTTTTTCCATCAACAAGATGTCACAGTATGTGAGGAGCTAATTGTTAATGTTAACACTAATAAACACTTGACTTACCTGACAACAGCTATGTCATCAGATAAACGAAATACTGCTAATGTATTCAAATTGTTTGTACCCTATGTCATTTTGACAACTATTTTTAAAATGGTCTGATCAGTAAATTACTTCCAAATACTTCAAAATTACTTGGTATATCTAAAGCAAATGATTTGCTGCAGTACTGAGAAGAATAGCTGAATAGAAGTTGAGTATTTGGAAATTGGGACAGCTTTTTCCTCAACTACAACACTACACCATAATGAAAATTTTTTTCTTAGATACCAAAGTTAATGGCAAGTGCAGTCTGGGGCCTGCTGTCTATAGTTGTAAAGCACCTTAGAGTAAAACATACTTCTGTCCCTACTGTTTTTGCTTCCATTTCCTCCTTATGCATCCTGTAAGGGACAAGAGTGAAATACCCAAGAATGGAATAACCGAAGTATGTAAAGCAGATAAACTTGGTAAGCTTTAGTAATGACACTATTTTTAACCAAAATATCCTACCTTCCTCTCCATTTCTCTGGAACTCATATGCTGAAGACCAATGGTGTTCTGGAGTAGATCAAGAGCAGATGAAGTACTAAGTTTATCTTCTTGCCCACTTAATTCTTGCCCATTTAAAATTTAAATGTTCTTGATACCCTTTCTGCAACTACATACATATGAAACAAAGTAGTGAGCTGTTTCAGTCAAGCTATTTATCATCCGTACCTTCCCTGCATAGACATACAGCTCCTATATACAAACCTTCGAGGATGATTGGCATCAAATAGTGTTGTATCATCATCATCATCATCTTGCTCTAAGGGAGTCAGCTCCATGTTCTCTATGTTTGTATCCAAAACTCCGTATCTTCGGGTTTTTCTGTTACGTCTTCTGAGCCTGAAACGTATTTTACGATATTTAAGTTCTATAAATTTATGACTACTTTCAATTTCAACAATGTAAGAAGACCATCCCTTAAAACACAGCTATATTGATACTGATCATAAATTTTAAGAAATTACCGTATTTACACTGTACACCCTTAGCTCAGTGAAATTCAGACTGCACACAATTCCAAGTGTGAAGAATTTACAAGAAATGACTGAGGCCAATAAAAATTTGTCACCTTTAGCTTAGTATAGAATTACTGCAGAGAATGCAAAAAGGCACTTAACAGCTAATACAAAAAGTGAATACAAAACAGTGTTTAGGAGCTATATGCAAGAGCCAGATAAAAATATATGCAAGCACACTTCTAGCAGATCTTACAATGAAAAAAAAAAAATCACCTTGCTATGAATTTGCTACTTGCTTTATAAAACAGCAGATCAAATCAGAGATAAACTTAGCAAAACTGTAGTAGAGATGCAGCACAAGCCATGGGTTCCATCATTTTAAGCCTGATGCCTAGAGAAGGCTTCACAAATTACAATAAAAAGCTTCACTGTTCATAATTGAGTCAATCACCCATACAATAAACAGCAGTAAAATGTGCAGAACAGTCTGAAGAGAAACAAAAATCTCTTTTTCATAGTAATGAGTAATAAACATCTTGCATTAATAACGTTGCATATATACATATGCACTGCCTCTTATACTGTAAGTGAACTTATTTAGACCTTTGACATTAAGCGTGAAATACAATAAATTCTTGACATAAATGAAAACTCATGTATAGAAGAGAATTAACTTTTTCAAACCAACTCATGGTGAGGGAAAACCTAAAAATACTCAGCAGACACTCACTATTTATCAAGGTCACTGCTACTGCAATCAGGAAATGGACAGGTCAATTTCCTAATTTTTAAAACTAACACCTCTGTTTCTCAGCTATTTCCTCTTTAATACACAACCTCGCATCTACAGTTGTGGGATTTTTATTTTATTTTTTATTTTTTATTTTATTTTTATTTTGTGAGGATTTTTACTTTATTTTTTTAACACTTTAAAAAGTGTTAAACACTTTTAAAAGTTAGAGAGAACCTGTAGAATCAATGTCACCTGCATTTCACAAAATTGATTCACAAAGTGAAGAGTATTTCAAGATTAAGACAGTACTTACAAACACTGTCTGAATCTTACTTTCTTATGTTCTCTGTGTGGGCCTGGGTCCCATGTAAGCCTCATGCACGCTTTTGGCTTTGCACAACTATAGGCATTGAATATGCCTTGCTCATCTCTTTGAGGATCAGGAACTCAAGATAATTAGCGTCTCAACAAACAATATACAAAGGTGTCTGTTACAAAATGCTGACAGAGCCACTTTCAGCTACTTTATACTCACAAACAGCAGCTATGTGAGAGCTGTACGACTGAGTAAAGTTGTCTTAAAAACAAATACTTTCTAGACATTTACAGCTAAATCCACAGAGACATAACATTTCCTCTTAGCAACACCAAAAGTAGAATTTACAAACCTAAGCTAGGTGCCTAGGAAAGGCATTCATGGCTTTCAGGAATTTAACTACGAGATATTTCAAAGCTTACCATCAAAAAGAGTATAGTAAGTTATGCTTAAATAATATTATATACATTATACTATTATTATGCAACATATAATCACCTCTGAGGCAACACTTCAGTCACCTTGTTAGATAGATTAATATGATATTGACAGAGTTTGTCCTAACAGACAGAGTTTGTCCTAAACTCTGGGTATGCTTCTAGAATTCTTTTTATTTTTGCTTACTTATTTTTTAAATGTTACAGAAAAGAACCCTCCTTTTCACATTAAGCAGCAACCAGTCTTGGTCTACATTATATCCCAGTGAATTAGATCTCCTTTTGGAGTTGAGAAGCAAATACCAACATGTTCAGATGAGAAAGGTAAAAAATATATACTTTTTTTGAAGCATGTAAACTTATGATATCATAAAAAAAATCATCATAACTTCCTCCACCTGATTTGAAATAGAATCAACTGTTTGCCAGACATGCTTTAGTACAACTTATTGTTTAAATCTAAAGCTAATCACAAAGACACACAAATATCACCTTTCCGCTCAAGATAAAATTCATTTTTTTCAACAGTCCTTAACATAGAAAAAAGTGGTATACTAGAAAGTACCAAGCAGAAGAAAATTCAGAAGCCTTATGATGAAAAATATGCTTCATACACATCGTGTCTTCATTTTTACTAAAGTATAAGCTACACAACTGACACTTGGACAAGCACTTGTGGACATGCAAACAGTAGAAACCCTCTGACATCCAGAGGGGCCTTGGAGGGGTGGGCCTGTGCCAAACTCATGGGGTTCAACAAGGACAAGTGCAAGGTCCTGCATTTGGGTCGGGGTAATCCCAAGCACAAATACTGGCTGGGTGGAGAATGGGTGGAGAGCAGCCCTGAGGAGAAGGACCTGGGGGTGCTGGCTGATGAGAAGGTCAACATAAGCTGTCAATGTGCACCTGCAGCCCAGAAAGCCAACCGTACCCTGGGCTGCATCAAGAGCAGCGTGGCCAGCAGGGCTGGGGAGGTGATTGTCCCGCTCTGCTCTGCTCTGCTCTTGTGAGACCCCACCTGGAACACTGTGTTCAGCTCTGGGGCCCCCAGCACAAGAAGGACATGGACCTTTCGGAGTGAGTCCAGAGGAGGGCGACAAAGATGGTCAAGGGTCTGGAGCACCTCTTCTACAAACACAGGCTGAGGGAGCTGGCCTTGTTCAGCCTATAGAAGACAAGACTCTGGGGAGACCTTATAACAACCTTCTGATACCTAACGGAGGCCTACGGGAAAGCTGGGGAGGGACTCTTTGTCAGGGAGTGTGGAGATAACAGAAACAGTAATATATTTAAACTAAAAAAAAATAAAAAAAAATCTACATTCAAGTGAATGCTGTTGAGAAACTGACAACAGAATTACTAGTGACATGAAAACTTTCTCTGTATACAGATTAGTTACCAAACTAAAGCTAAAACGATACTGGAGATGCTTATATGACATACATGTATAATTACTAGCACACTAAAGCACTGTCAAGAAAAATTAACTTAGGCTTGGCTACCATGTGACTGTTAGGAAGAAAACCTAGGACAAAATCCCAATTTCGTTAAAGTCTGTAGCATTCTCTACTGCTCTCAGCAAACTAATGCAGACTATTTTTATCTCTGTAGTTACAACTGATAAAAGGTTTTATTAGACCGCATGGTCTAAGAAGATGAAGTTACAAAAAGTGTCATTAAAAGTTCATAAGAAGACTCATATTTTTATTTGTTCAGTTCCAATCCTTTTTCAAAGCCAGCTGACAGCAATAGAGGAATCTGCAATAAAATACGAGCAAATAGTATGACAATAACATCAGAGATGGTATAAATAATAGACTGTTAAGAGGGGAGATAAATAAGAAATATTGGTGGTCAAAAAAAAAAAGGGCAGAAAATACAAGAAAATGAGCCCAGAAGCAAAACAGGTCAAGTTCAAAGCACATCTAAGAAACATGAAAAAGGAGAAAGGACATAGGAGGGTAAGAATCTCTTTTTTACACTACCCTAATATGTGCAGGTAAAAGGGACTACCCTTGCTACAAGCCACAAACACTGAAAACAAGATCAGTTCAATACAGTATGAATTGCTAATTAACCTTTCTATGTAAAATGCCTTTCTACTAGAAGCTTTTTACTGATAGTAAGCTCTCCAATAAACCAATCTCCCCTATTCCCTACTCTTCAGCTTCACAATACTTTAGAGGATTCTGTGAAGTACATGACAAGGGAATTGTAGCTCTCCAATCACCTCAAGCTTCAACTGTTACTTACAGGCCAGTATATATCTCCTTAAAAGTGAAAATCATCATTTTTTGATCAACAGTTCCAAAGACTGACTACTTTCAAATACGTGGATAAGTTGAGGTAAACACAGCTCAGGAAATATATATATGTATCATTGAGGAGTTTGGTAATGATCTTTGTGGCAGAACTAAATTTTATCTGTCCCAGAGTTGACCCAGTGTTGGGAAAGTCGCACCCTAAAGTATAGCGCATGGTATGAGAAAACAACAAGATACAGCCCATTCACATTCTCCATTAATGAATATTTCAAACCAAATGGATTCTTCCTGAACCATGAACTGGGTCAGTTACAAAATGTATTCTCAATAAAAATAAAGTTATCACTTGAACCTAACTTAGCTTTTTTCTTTTTTTTCCTTTTTTTTTTTTTTTCCTGCGAAGGGTATACATAAGCTACACGTTTATATCCATGAAGGAAATTCAACAATCCAAATCCAAAGGCTTACAAAAATAAGTACCTGGAAAATTGTTTTAAATTTAAATTATGGAACACAATTCATGCTGAACCATGTTTTGGAATTCTGTCTTAATATGCCACATTGTGTAGCACACTAACAGTTGTCTAAAAGAAAAAAAGCCATTTCATCTCATCTGCTACACTTGCTTTCTCATCATCTCGGAAAGACTGAAGAACTAATGGCATGTACTTCTTCCTACATAAACACGGAAGACAACCTTTGACTGCAATAGGCTTCATGTAAAAACAACAGAGCTGTACGGACAAGAGGAAAGGGGAAAAACAAAGGATGCATGAATTGCAACACTGGCACTTCTGTGCATCATGAAGTGCAAACAGAAAGCATTTTTTGTAACGTATCAAATCTAAGAGGCAAAAAAGGCAATAAAACTAAAGCTGGTAGACTAAACAAGGCATCATACTGTCCAAGCTTTCCTACTCCTAGCTTTGATGGATGTGCTGTATGGTCTTACTGCTACATACCATCATTCCTTGAAAATCTTCTGTTATAAAAGGAAGGTGCAGGCAGCTCAACCCTTATAACAAGGCGGCTGAAACAAGTCCCACACATAAAACTAGAAATAAAATCAAGATACATTGTTTTCCTGGCAGAGAAACTGCATCATCAGCAATGTCACCGAGAAGGTCCATGGGAGCTTGATATAGTTTACACAATCATACTCGGAAAAAAAATAGTTATAGCCACAACAGCAAAGTTGTAACAGCTCTCAAGATTTTTTTGAAAATGTATTTTCAGGGAACCACCTTGAAACAAAGTCAAATGGCTCTGAAAACAGAAAAGTCGTATCTTTATCAGAATGTACAAAATTTATTAATTATCAGCCTCCATTAAGAAAGGTTGCAAGTTTCTGATGTGGTAAAGAATGCATAGTGGCTACAGACTGAATTATTTTATAAAGAATCTTCATCACCATTCAGTTTCTATACCTGAGCTATCTTTAATAATATCTAAATTTCTGACAAATAATTGAGTGTAACAAAACTACTCCACTAGCAGAAAGATAAAAATGGCTGTAAAACCTCAAAATTGTTGAGAGCACAAATAGAACTTGCAGACATTTTCTCTCAGACCAGCACTAGCAAACAAGCATTTATCTCACTTGGATTTAAGGCTGCTGCTACAAGTCTATCTCCAAGTTAATCTGAACTGCTTACCACAGGCATAGATTGAATGTTTCAGACAAGCACTTCCAACCAGGAGCACCTTAAAAGTGCAGCTGTCAGGAGCTTATCAAACCCAAAATGGACTGGTGCAAGCGGGTAAATGTTTTTGTGCACTAGAAACAAAATCAACTAGGCTTGCACTTAAACTAAACAAAAGAGTGTATTGAAAAAAAAAAATGCTTTTAAGATCTAATCCTCTAAAGTGGTAACTACTTATTTAGTTGCCCCTAATCCTAACAAGACAAGTACAGAGAAACTGGTGTTTTGTTTTGAGTGAGCATGTGCACTGTGCTAATTTAAGCAAGACTGTCACATTTCCCCAGTGCTGGGCAACGTTGCGTTCATTCAGGAAGAGCTTTGTTTAACAAGGTTTCCCAAAACCAAAAAAAAAAAAAAGAGGAAAAAAAAAGTCAACTGCATATTTATTTTCTAGATGTTGTAAAAAGCTCTACTGAAACTCTAGTGGACATGGTTCTTTAAACAATGAATTAAAATGATCTGCTAATGAAGTTGTGAAATTTGTAAGCAAATCTATACAAACTTGAAAGAGAATTACACCTGTTTAAAGAAACAGCCTGATAACAGGCTGATTTGGTAACACCAAAAAGTGGAAGCATTCACAGCGCTGTGTGGTGGGTCAACCTCAGCTGGCTGCCCAGCGCACACCACACTGCTATCTCAGCCCCCCACAGCAAGGCAGGGCAAGAAAATTGGATGAAAAAAGTTCCTGGGTTGAGATAAGGACTGGGAGATCACTCACCAACTACTGCTGCGGGCAAAACAGACTCAACTTGGGGAAGATTAATTCAGTGCCAATCCATACCAGAGTAGCACAGCGAGACCTGAAAGTTATGAACACCTTCCTCCCTCATCTCCCCCCAACTTCCCAGGCTCAACTTCACTCCCACGCTTCCACCTTCTCCCTGCTCCTGAGCACCTCAGCAGGGTGGGGAATGGGGGCTGTGGTCAGATCACAGAGCTTTTACCTGCGCTATTCCTTCTTCCCCATACTGTTCCCCTGCTCCGGCGTGGAGTCCATCCCAGGGGATGCAGCCCTTCACAAACTGCTCCAACGGGGGTCCTGATCACAAGCAGGGGAACTTCTGCTCTGGTGTCCGGAGCACCGCCTGCACTGATCTGTGTCTGCAAGGCAGTTTTTCACTCTCCTCCCAGCTACTGTTGCACAGCACATTTTTTTTTTTCCCCCCTTCCTTCAATCTGCTCTCCAAGAGGCCCAACCAGCGTCGCTCCCTGGCCCAGCTCTGGCCAGCAGCAGGTCCCTTTGGAGCCGTCTGGAGCTGGCTCTGCTCTGACATGGGGCAGCTGCTGGGCCCTGCTCACAGAGGCCACCCCTGCAGCCCCCCTGCTACCAAGCCTTGCCACGTGAACCCAATACACTCCATAATTTCTTCATAATGCTAACCTTTATCATGCAAAGTGACAATGTTTGTATACAAATTTCAACTGCTGAGTCAAGGAGGTGCGTCTAGCATCTGAATAAGAATCTCACTCAAAAATAAAATCAAATTTGAACTTAAGGTGTAATTTCATAATATCATAAAACCATTTGGGTTGGAAGGGACCTTAAAGATCACCTGGTTCCAACCCCTGTCCCATGGGCTGGGAAACCTCCCACTACACCAGGCTGTCCAAAGCCCCATCCAGCCTGGCCTTGAACACCTCCAAGGATGGGGCATCCACAGCTTCTCTGGGCAACCTGCTCCAGTGCCTTACTGGAAGAATAAAGAGTTTCTTCCTTACATTTAATCTGAACCTACCCTCTTTTAGTTTAAACTATTGCTCCTTGTCCTGTCACTGCACCGTCTGACAAAGAGTCAGTTCCTCCCCAGCTTTCCTGTAGGCCCCCTAAGGACCTTAACAAAGGAGTTAAACAGCACCATTCCCAGTACTGACCCCTGAAGAACAACCACTTGTCACTGAGCTCCACATGGACATAGAGCCGTTGACCACAACTCCTTGAGTGTGACCATCCAGCCAATGCCTTACCCACCCAGTGGTCCATCCCTGAGACCCATTACTCTCCAAATTAGAGACAAGGATATCATGGGGGACAGGGCCAAATGCTTTGCACAAGTTCACACAGATGATGTCAGTTGCACTTCCCTGTCCACCAAAGCTGTAACCTCATCATAGAAGGCCACCAGATTTGTCAGGCATGAGCTGCCCGTAGTGAAGCTATGTTGGCTGTCACCAATCACCTCCTTATTTTCCACGTGCCTTCGCATTGTTTCCAGGAGGATCTGCTTTGTGATCTTGCCAGGCACAGAGGTGAGACCGACTGGCCTTAGTTCCTGGGATCCTCCTTTTTTCCCTTTTCAAAAATTATTATTTCCCCTTTTCCAGTTAGTGGGAACTTCATTAGACTACCACGACTTCTCAAATTAGATGGAGAGGAGTGCAGCAACTGTATCCGCCTGTTCCCTCAAGAGCTGTGGATGTATCCTGTCCCATGGTCTTATGCACCTTCAGGTTCCTTAAATGGTCTCAGACCTGATCTTCTCCTACAAAAGCCGGTTCATCGTTCTCCAAGACCCTGCCTTTGCCTTCTGGGGCCTGGGCCATGTGGCTGGAGCTTTTGTCAGTGAAGGCTGAGGCCAAGATGTCACTGAGTACCTCAGCCTTCTTCATATCCCAGAAACAAGATCTCCCATTTCCTTCCAGAGAGGGCCCGCAGTTTCCCTCATCTTCCTTTTATCACCAACGTACCTACAGAAGCCACTTATAGCACCTGCAGAGCCAGGTTGGCTTACACTTCAACAATACCAAATTCTTATATTGTACAAGCTTAGAATTTAAACCACCTTATTTTTGCCGTAAAACGGGATTACTTGTGTCATGGTAAAATATGTTGTATTTATGTTAGAATTCTGCTTAGTAAAACCAGTGTGAAGGAATTATTTTTCCTTTGTTCTCAAAAAGCAAAAATTTACTCAGCACTTCTCACATCAAGACACTATTCTGGTTAAGTGCCAGTTTTTTCCTTTTTTTTTTTTTTTTTTTAAACTATTTTGCACCACCTTGAATCTAACTTTGTGTTCCCTCCAAGGACAGGGAACTTGTTAGTCACAGCATAATGAAGCACTGCTTTAACTTTGAGCATGAATATTCATCTGCCTCACAGAATCAGTGAAATAACTAAGCTCAGTGCCTCTTCTTCCCATTCATAAACACTTCACAGCATCAAGATGAAGATGGTTTTCTCTGCAGAATCCCAGTGGAGGAGAACACATCGTATTAATGGTTCTAGACCTCACATAAGGTGCTGAAGAATTCTGGAAACACAACACCAGGTTTAACCCTTCTGTCCGCATTAGTGCCTAGAAGGCAGCGCTCCAGTTTCGAATGCAGAATAGTAACCTTCCTATTCCAAATACAGAATACCAGACAACTGCCAGCTACCCAGAAAATAACGACAGCAGGTGAGATGTTCTTCCTGCACCTTAAGCAATGACAAGCTTTTATTTATTTTCCTTCCTTGGCCTTCCCATACTCAAAACTCCAACCCCAGTCCATCTTCACTTGTTCTAGAGACCATGCAGACTTCTTTAGAAGGTATTACCACCAAAACCCGTGCTCTGAAGACAACGAAGCTGAAGGCTACTAAAGCACGACCTACAGAGGCTGCAGAGCACTCAGGCCACCCATGTCCGCTCGGAGGGCTCCCGCAAGGGTCCCGCACAGCACAACATTTCCCCGCTACCTCCCCACCAACAACAACGAAGGCGCACAAAGCCCCCGTCCCCACCGCGGAGCCCGTCGCCGTCCGCCCTCACCGCACGGTCCGGATAACGAAGTAGACGATGAGGGCGGCGCTGGCCAGCACCAGCACGGACAGGGCGCGCTGGGTCATGGGCTGGCCCTGCTCGGGCGGCGCCGACACCTCGGCCAGCCGCCCGCTGCCGCCCCGCGTGGCGCCGCCGCCGCCGGCCGCCTCCGTGGGCCGCGGGGAGGCGGAAGTGGCGGAGGCCCCAGCAGCGCCGCCGAGAGCTTCCCCGCAGCGCGCTGCCAGCACCAGCCCCGCCAGGAGCCAGGCAGGCGGCGACGGCGGCGGCGGCGGCGGCCACATGCTGCTGCCCCCCGCCTTCCTCCTCCTCCTCCTCCTCCTTCTCCTCCCCCTGCTCCGGCCCCGCGGCCCAAGCGCGGCCAGGCCCCGCCGCCGCCCGGCCCACGGAACCGGAAGTGGTCGGCTCCCGGCGGCTGCCGCTGCCATGGAGGCGGCGGGGGGGGCGTAACTGCGGGGCGGCACGGCTGCTGGCGGCGGTGGCTGGGGGGGGCCCTGGCGGGGGTTGGGCTGCCAGGCACGGCGGTGGCTCGCTCCCCACCAGTCAAAAGAACAGAGTGGGGGAAATATGGTGGGAGTGAAACGTGTGGGGTGAGATACGGAGAGGGAGACTGCTGGCCGATTACGGCCATAGGAAAAACACACTCAACACGGGGAGATTAATGTAATTTATAGCCTATCAATAACAGACGAGAGTAGTGACGACTAAAAGCAAACTAAAAACACTTCGCCCAACGACCCTCTTCCACCTCCTCTACCCAGGCGGTGCAGGGGAATGGGGAACGGGGGCTGTGGTCAGGCCCTGACGCTTCGAGTCCTGCGGGGGCTCCTGTCCACGGGCTGCAGCTCCGGCCCGGGGCCTGCTCCTGCGGGGGCTCTCCATGGGCCGCAGCCTCCTCCAGGCCACATCCACCTGCTCCAGCGGGGGCTCCTCCACGGGGGGGCTGCAGCGTGGAGATCTGCTCCATGTGGGACCCGTGGGCTGCAGGGGGACAGCCTGCTCCACCAGGGGCCTCTCCCTGCACAGGCCACAGGGGAACTGCTGCTGCCTGCCTGGAGCACCTCCTGCCCTCCTGCTGCACTCACTGGGGGGCTGCAGGGCTGCTTCCCACTCTTTGCAGCTGTTGAGCGGCAGTATTTTTTCTCGTCCTTCAATCTGCTCTCCAAGAGGCCCAACGAGCATCACTCCCTGTCTTGTCTCTGGCCAGCAGCAAGTCCCTTTTTGGAGCTATCTGGGTCTGGCTCTGATCTGACATGGGGCAGCTGCTGGGCTCTGCTCACAGAGACCACCCCAGCAGCCTCCCTGCTACCAAAATTTTGCCATTGAAAGATGTGTAAGCCCAATGCAGCCTTGCTTGTTTTGGCTTTCCCAACTCAGAGGTAACTTCTGTAGGTCAGAGTAGCAGAGGGTGCCCGTCTATTTGGTAATGACAGTCACACCGTAATGTTTGATGATTACGAATCAGAATTGTTGTCTCCTTGGCTTTTCCTATATTAACCCTTTATGCAAAGTGTTTAAAAAGGGAGAAGCAAAAGGAGAGTTTGGAAGTAGTAGTGTCTGAAGAGCTCAGATCCTGTTTCCGTTCAGGTAAATGGTGGATCAGGAAGCTAGTGTATCTCCATTGGTGACAAACCAAGGCCACGGAGCCATCAGTACCTTAAAAAGCTAGTGGAAATTCATAAACTGGAGAGGTGGGACCCCAAATTATGTTCAGCTTTTGTACAGAGTGAATCCACTGTGATATTTATGCTGCTTGTGTAATGTGCGTGTCTAGAGTGCAGTTCCTTCAGCAAATGTCATCCGGTAGGATAATCCTGTAATTATTCTTTAATTAGGGGGTTGTTTTCTTTGGCTCCTTTTTTTTGTTTGTTTGTTTGTGTGTGTGTGTGTGTGTGTGTGAATAGTAAACTACAGCAAGGAGTTCAGAGAGTTCCATGGCAAATCAAGGTGGAAAAAAAATAAAGAAAAAAAAAAAAGAAATCAAAACACCAGCCTAACCCAACAGTCCTTGTAACAGCTGGGGCAAAGTGCTACAGGCCCTGTGGGGAAGATGGTCCATGGTGATGCCACTGAGTGATGGGCTGTGACCTTATAGCCCTCACTGCTTATCTTGGGGCACCAGCAGAGGCCACGTCACCTGGCTCATGCCTGGACCCCAACTGAGCATGTGTGAGAGGCTTGGAGCGTCAAGCGAGGGTTTGGTGGAGCCGTGCTGTGGGGCCGGTGGCAGCTGCTCACAGTGCGCGTTCCTGCAGCCATTCCCCGTGTTTCCCCGGCCCTGCCTCGCTCAGGGGTGGCAGGTGGGGTGCACGGGATGGCCCAGCTGCAGGGCCAGGGGGTTTTCTGCTGAGGGGCTGGGGCATTGCTGCTGCTCACCCCAGCACAGCGAGTGACTCTGGCCTCTCTCCCTTGGGCAGTTTGGGACACCCTTTGGCAGCTGCAGTGCCAGGGCAGGGGAGCAGCTCCTTGACCTCAGTTCTCCCCAGCCCACTGAAGAGCCTGGTGGTCGTGGACGTGCCATCAGACTGGACCTGCCCAGCCTGTGAGGACAGTTGGGTTAATGTTGCCTGTCTCCCCTAGCCTTGCTACAGCAGTGCACTGTGGTGGGCAAAGAAAAATCCAAGTTGCCCCCTCTGCAGGTGGACAATCAAGACCATCAAGTACTCGGTGAGGTCGGCCAATGATTACTTGGAGTGTGCTGTCCCAGAGCCCACAGAGCGCTTGGCTGAGGGCCAGCAGGACGAGCAGGGGGCTGCGGAGCTGGTGCCCGGGGCTCCTGAGCTCAGCTTCCCACCCGAGGTCTGGGCAGCCTTTTTCCGGGAGCACCCAGAAAGCACTGAGCCCCTGCTCGCATGGCTGCAGCAGGAGCTGGAGGCGATCTCTGGCACTGAGTGGTGGGATGTGGCTGCAGGCCAGAGCACTGTTGTTGGCTTCCTGTGCCTCTACGGGCTCAACGAAGAGGGCTTGGTGCGGGAGCTGCAGCCTTGCCTGAAAAACCAGACGCTGCCATTCATGGCTCATCAGTGCCGCCGTGGAGCTGTGCAGCACAGAGATCTGCCAGCAGCATGACCACCAGGACGCCCATGCTGCAGGAGGCCAGGAGGACAGCACCACAGCAGCCCATGGCTACACCACCTCTCCACAGGGGACTTGTGCCCATGGCCTAGGCCACTCCGTCAGCCCTGTGGAGCTCCCAGACATCCTTGGTGGGGGTCCTGGCCACCCCCCGAGTGCTCCTGCCACCCCAGAAGAGGAGGAGCCACCTGAGGAGCCAGGGCAGGCGGCAGCAGGTCCCTCTGCCCAGGGCAGGGAGTGCTTGCCTGGGGGGCCCGGCACGCCCTGAAGAGGAGGGCCAGCAGCAGCCCCGAGGACTCTCCCCAGCCCCGCAAGAGGACACCGTGCTGGTGTCACTAGGTGGGCACCCCGTAGCTGGCGGCACCACATCTCAAGGGGGCTGGGAGCCACTCCATTTTCTCTCACTCTACCTCTTAGAGAAAATAAAGAAATGCTACCGAAAGAGTCTCTGTATTATTGACAGTGCAGACATTGCTGCTGTCCATAGCCATGTTGGTTTCTCCCTCTTCTTGTGAGGATTGTGTCCAGAGAAGGGCTTTGAAGCTGGTGAAGGGTCTGGAGCACAAGTCTTGAGGTGCATCCGAGGCTCTTGCATGGTTTGTTGGTTAGCCTCCTGGTTCACTTGGGGAGCCTGCAGTGACTGAAGTTGTTGATTATCCATTCCTAGAAGTATTCAAGGCCAGGTTGGAAGAGGCTTTGAGCAACCTGATGTAGTGGATGGTGTCCCTGCCCATGGCAGGGGGGTCAGAATTAGATGAACTTTAAGGTCCCTTCCAATCCAGACCATTCTGTGATTCCGTGAATCTATGATTCCATGATGTGTGCCTGCTCCACGGTCTTCTTCATCATGAGCTGGAGGAGAATCTTTCCTCTGGCACCTGGAGCACCACATCCCCCTCCATCTACACTCCTCTGGGCAAGCTGTTCCTCAGACATGGTCTTTACAGAGCAGCAGGCTGAGGGGAGCTGAGGATGACGAGCTGCTGCATCAGCATCCCACCCCTCCTGGCAAAGAGCTGCACCGATGTACCACCCTCCCAACAGAAGGGCCCCATTGATCTACCTTGACTTGAGCAAGCTTTTGACACTGTCTCCCATAACATCCTCATAGTCAAGCCCAGGAATTGCGGCCTAGGTGAATGCACAGAGAGGTGAATTGACAACTGGCTGGATGGCAGGGCTCAGAGGACTGTGCTCAGTGCTGCAGTCTAGTTGGAGGCCTGTAGCTAGCGGTGTCCCCCAGGGGTCACTTCTGGGTCCAGTGTTGTTCAGCTTATTCATCAATGACTTGGACGGTAGAACAGACTGCACTATCAGCAAGTTTGCTGGTAACACAAAACTCAAAGGAGTGGCTGCTACCCCAGAGGGCTGTGCTGCCATTCAGAGGGACCTGGACAGGCTGGAGGGTTGGGCCAAGAGGAACCTCATGAAGTTCAACAAGGGCAAGGGCAGGGTCCTGCACCTAGGGATGAATTACCCCAAGCACCAGTACAGGCTGGGGGCTAACCTGCTGGAGAGCAGCTTTGCAGAGAGATACCTGGGAGTCCTGGTGGACAGCAGGCTGACCATGAGTCAGCAATGTGCCCTTGTGGCCAAGGAGGCCAGTGGTATGGTATCCTGGAGTACGTTTCCAAATGTGTTGCCAGCAGATCAAGGGAGGGGATCCTCTCCCTCTGCTCAGCCCTGGTGAGGCCACACCTGGAGTATTGTGTCCAGTTCTGGGCTCCCCAGTACAAGAGGGACATAGAGCTACTGGAGCGAGTTCAGAGTAGAGCTACGAAGATGATTAGGGGACTGGAGCACCTGTCATACGAGGACAGGCTGAGAGAGCTGGGTCTGTTTAGCGTGGAAAAGAGAAGACTGAGGGTAGACCTCATGAATGTGTACAAATATCTGAGGGGAGGGTGTCAAGAGGATGGAGCAAGTCTCTTTTCAGTTGTGCCCGGCGAGAGACAATGGACACAAACTGAAGCACAGAAAGTTGCAGCTGAATATGAGGGGGCACTTTTTTACTGTGAGGGTGACAGAGCACTGGCACAGGTTGCCCAGAGAGTTTGTGGAGTCTCCTTCTCTGAAGATATTCAAAACCCGCTTGGCTGCCATCCTGCACAATGTGCTCTAGGTGACCCTGCTTGGCAGGGGGGTTGGACTAGATGATCTTCGGAGGTCCCTTCTGACCCCACCCATTCTGTGATTCTGTGATTCTGTGATTCTTTTCAGCTTGTCATACTGTAGAAGAAAGTAGAAGAAATGGGTAAAATATGGGGATAGAAAAGAAGCCTTATACATTTCTGCAGTTGAAGTATAGTTAACATGGGTAGCAACCAGATTTTGTATATGGCCGTTTTTTTTTTTTGTTTGTTTTTTGTTTTTTATATCCCAGAAAACTTCAGGTTTTCCAGTAAGCAGTTATACTGTGTCATATAAGATCATGTATGTTGTGGTTTAGCCCAGCTGGCAGCCAAACACTACACAGCCGTTCGCTCACCCTCCCCCCTCCCTCTCCAGGATGGGGAAGAGAAACGGGAAAGTGAAGCCTGTGAGTTGAGATAAAGACAGTTTATTAAGACAGGAAAAATAATAACAATAATAATAATAATAATAGTATTAATAATAATAATGTGTACGAAATAAGTGATGCACAATGCAATTGCTCACCACCCGTTGACCGATGCCCAGCCTATCCCCGAGCAGCCGGCCCCCCCCTCCACCCCGGCTAGCCACCCCTATATATTGTTCAGCATGACGTCAGATGGTATGGAATACCCCTTTGGCCAGTTTGGGTCAGCTGTCCTGGGTCTGTCCCCTCCCAGCTCCTGCTGCATCCCTAGCCTGCCTGCTGGCAGGACAGAGCGAGAAGCTGAAAAGTCCTTGGCTTGGTGTAAGCACTGCTCTACAACAATTGAAACATCAGCATGTTATCAGCGCTCTTCTCATTCTAATCCAAAACATAGCACCCTGCCAGCTACTAGGAAGAAAATTAACTCTGTCCTAACTGAAACCAGGACAATGTATAATACAGATCATTTCAATAATGATTTGCTAATAATCTATTAACAAGTTTGGCTGTTACTGATAGTTAACTAGGAAAACATTTTCTAGTTTTAACCCACAAAGAATAAGAGAATTTGGCATTGAAAGTGTGAAACTAGTTTACGTAGCATATGCACCATATCTTTGTCATTCCCTTGAAAATTCCTGGTACTTTTTGTGTGAATGTTCTCTTCAGATGCTTTGGAACAAGTTTTTCCTAAGGGTGCTGAAGGGAGCATGTGACTAAACTTTCTTCATAAGCTTGTTCATGGTTTATAACTTGGATAAAGTTTGCCTGATTGAGACCATAAGGGGTCCCCTCCAACCCCAATATCTATTATAATTCCTCTTTCCTGTGAATCCCCTTGAGATGTACTTCTTTGTGCCAAGTCCAAGCAGCTGCATTCCAGCCCAGTGGGAACATCAGTCATTAACGTTAAACTGTTCTAAGGATATGGCAATGATGTGTGGACCGTGTAAGCTGTACAGCGCTGGGACATTTAGTCAGGGGAATGTGGTGGTGTATTTCATGGCAAACTGCATATCTGCAGTCAGTATGTGAGAAGAAACAAGGATGATTGTCGTGATCAGTAGAGACTATGGAATGACTCTCTTCTTTCATAGTGTGTATTTGCAAAGCTACTCTTTAAAAGCAAGGGTGCCAGTGTTGTATGTCCAGGAAAATGTATTTTTTGAAGTTTTTTTCCAAAATTAGAAGATAATTCACTTACTTCAGTAAGGTAATATAGTCTTTGAATTTTCAGAACAGAAGCCAAAGCTACAGTAGTTTGTGTTCATTGTTCTGAAATAATAACATTATTTTAATGAAATATTTGCAGATTTCTTTTTATATTCTAAGTCATTGAAATGCTTAATTTTGTTAAGTATTCAAGTGAGGCATAAATAGATTCCAAGTTTGTAAACAACTTGCTTTGAGAAAGATGTAAGATAATTCTTTGATGAAATGAATTGCTTAAATTTGTCATGACTTTGAACCTGCATAAGGATTGATTTGACAGCCATTTAAAAGTTTTCTAAGTGTACCAGCTTGTTAGTAATCATTGTCTAATTTATTGTTTTCAGTGAAAGAAAGAATTAAACACAAATTGTGACATTCTGTGATCATTCAGGCAGCTTTCGAAAGAAGTGGGTTATATTCCCCATTTCATGTGGTTATATTGCCCATTTCTTTTCTTGCTTGCAAAAGAAATAAAAAACTTTCAGATTTATATCTTGTATCCAAAAGGTGACAGAACGTGAGTGCCATTGAAAGACTCTGAGACTACTAAATTGTCCATTAAAATTAATGGAGCTTACATGACTTCCACCTTTGACAAAAACAAAATTGGGCAATTTTTTGAATTCCTTAAAATAGGCCTTGTAGATGAATTGAAAGAACAGAGAAATTACTTTGCAAGATTATGTGAGTGTCAAAGATGTCTGGGAAGGGGCCTTTTCATCACAGAAAGAGATGATAACTCAGAGCAAGGCACTTAGGAGCTCTGTATATTCTTTTTTTTTTTTTTCTCTTTTTGCTAGTCCAACTAAAACTGCACTGCATGTGTCCTGATACATGTAGAGACAAAAGCACAGTACAGAACCCATCTATTTCCTTTTTCCTCTGCCCTCTCAGTCTGTAGCTGCACTCCCTGATGAAGTCCTTGAGGAATACTTTCACGTGGTCTTGAGAAGGTACAAAACCAGAGATGACACTCTACACTACATGCTTCTCTGCTCTGATAGGAGGCTAGAAGGCTACTGCCCTCTGCCCCCTAAAAGAGATATGAAACTCATATACCCTGAATAGCACTATCAAATTCTATAGGTCTCCAAACTCCATTGTAGTCACTGCTATTTATACTATCTGAGGACATCATTGCAGAGGTATACCTATCTGTGCTTGCCCTTGCGTAGGTCAAGAAACTTTTCAAACAAGCAAAACAAAAAATAGATTAATATGTCCCTTTTAGTGATTCTTCCCCCAGTGATATGCAAATTTAGTAACTGTGGCCTATGGCAAAGGATTGCAGGTGAATGTACTCTGGAAAGAAACCACAGATGCTGCAATTTCAAAAAAGACACATATAAAACTTTTCTAAAGAAAGGAATATAGAAAGTGAAGCATTTTATATTTATGCACAATCAGATGGAGATTGGTCCCTTTTAGAATGTAATGCTTTTTAAAATGTAACAAAGTACTGTAGATAGAAGACATTTCAAATCAACTAGTCAAACTATTATCTTAAAACAACAACAATAACAACAAAAATGCCTTTGTGATTTTGATTTTCTGGATGTAAAAATGGCATCTAGCGTTTGAAGGTAAGGAACCTTTCTGGAGTTTGAGAAAGTACTATCTGAAAAGAGTCTTTGAGTGGTATTTTGGCGGTGCACAGAGACAAACACTAGCAGAGATGGGGAATAGCTTTTCCCACACAATTAGAGAGCCAGAGACTACTTTATCTTGTAACTCTGAAGTAAAATAATTCTATGATGTCATTTTCATGGTAGTCCTGTGCAAAATGTTTATCATAAAGAAAATAATATTTTATATTTCTGTATTTTCAAGTTTGTTTATTACCTTTTATCCTGGTAGTGTCAACAGTCTCTGTTGATTTCTTGTCAGTTTGTTGTGCTCCAGAAAGTGCAGTAATTTGAAGGGCAAAAAGAATGCTACAACAAAATCTCTCAAATGCTTCTTATTATAAATCATGCACATAGGAATGCATCATATAAGTTGAAATTCTTTCTGTAATAGTGTGTTTATTATATGTGTAATATGATATTTCCTAATAATATCACAGCTTTTTGTATTCTCTGCATTTTTTTAAATTTTATTTTAAAACATGAGTATAATAAGACTTAACAATCTGTGTTGCTCTTTTATAGTGCTTTTGTAAATTTGGGTTGCTAGATACACTCTGTTTTTAGCATAATTGCATATTGTGGAAGGTAGACAAGCTAGTTCAATTTGTTGCAAAGAAGAAAGAAATTATTTTATATACCGCCATAAAAAATTCAGTAGTTTATAGTGGCAATAAATTGGCTTAAGGACTTTAAAAGGAGTTCTTATTACTGGTCTGAGCAAATGTTTCTCTGGAAAGTTTTCACCTACATCAGTCTCCTCTAGTATTACAGCAGTATTTTCTTTCATTAGTCTTACATGTATCTGTATCTCCAACATGTTCCAGCAGAATTTAGCCTATTTACGTAGATACAAGTTGAAGGGGTCAAGTATGGTTATATGTGATCTTCTATCACTACCTGCTGCTTGTTTATTTTTTCTTAACTGAATTGGTCTAGATCTGTGTTTTTTAAATGTTTTGGGCCTATGGGCCATTGTCACCTCTTCCTCTGCTACACAGAAACTATAAGTTTCCTAGAAGCAGACTGCATTTCCATTGAAGTTGTTGGTAGCAACAGTTTTTTACTATCAGTAAAAAAGCCATGGCTGTGCTCCCTGGAAATCTGTTCTCTCTCCCATAAATCACATATATGTCCTGATAAGCATAAGAAAAGAGAGGTCCCAGTAGAAACAGCTGCACTGAATGCTGTATATTATTTGTCCTAATGACAGCAGTCACTTCTTTTCTAGGCAACTCCAGTGAAATTTAACCACACAGGTACACTACTTTTGGCACACTGCAGGGTACCCCTACTTCATGCAGATAGGCGTGTTCCTCCCTAGAAGCACTGAATATTCTCTAAAAGGATGAATGGTATGTGGTTGTATCCCGATGGTGAAAACATGTAGAATGTCTGCTGTCAAAAAGAGTTGAATACCTCCCCCTGATCCTCACCCTTCTCCATCCAGTTATTAACACTCTTCACAAAGGTGTTTGCGCAGAAAATGTGGGAGGAAAATCTGAAATACAGACACAAAAAGCTGGCCCTGCTGTCCTGTCAAATGTGGTAGGGTAGAGTGGGAAGCTCTTTGCTGTTTTGATGTTGTTATTTGTCTGTTTGTTTTCCCTCTCCCTTTTTCTCTAATAGCAAATGGCTGAGGTCTAACGGAAATTTCACTCAGCCTGAAGACTTTTGTCTTTGACTTGGTCTAGTTGTAGAAGAACACATTTAATTCTGTCCTGTGATACCTCAAATCATTGTGGCCTCTGATACACACATTCAGTCTAGAAAACAATGACCTAAATTTATAATTTTAGGGAATAGAATTTGGGTTGAATATCAGGGCTTAAAAATAAAGAGTACTGCTTGTCACTTTATTTATTTATTTATTTATTTATTTAAATCTGATCTATCAGTTCTGGAGATTTATCTATATGACTGTCTCATTAGATGCCAGAAGTTCAACAGTTTTTACATGCAAGAGTATCTTGGCTTGCATTATTATTTACATTTTAAAGTTTTACATGGGCTTGTTTCTATTTCTGAAACTTCCATATTTTTGCCTGGTTGCACTCTTCTTTTCAAAAGTGTCAAAAATAAAATGTATTTTTTTTTTTTCAGTAGAGAAATATACCACATAGGACTTTACTGCATTCCTGAAAGATTATTTCTGTGAACAATCAAAAAAAAAAAAAATCAGAACAAAAATAAAATGTCCAAAGTATTGTAAACATTTCTGAAAAAGACTTTGTTTTAGGAACAATAAAAGTACAGTGATTAAATAAAACAGTTACAAAAATCCATTTTTTTCCTCCGTGAAACTACAGTTACACCAGAGTTTCCTGCTTAGAACTGCCTGGACTGTTTGCAAAGCGTGAATTAAATTTCAAAGGCTTAGATTCTCAGTGTTATGCACACACCTAATTTACATTTAAACTTGTAAGACTAGATGCAACTGTACTTTGAAGACATGCAAAGTAAAGTACATTATTAAATTTTACTGTAATCCTAAAGCAGATGGTGACATTAAAAGAATAGTCAGTTTAAAACCTAACTGGTTTTCAACATAAAAATGAGTTAGAAATGTTTTCAAATACAGCCCACATCCATGAATCAGGGTGTCAAAAAGAACAGTTTTATAACTGTATTTTAGGAAATATTTTTATCTTTCCTTATTTTTTGTCTTCAAAGACACAATGAAATGGAAGAGAGGGAAACGAAGACCAGACCATATTGGGGTAATAGTTGAATACTATTTAAAGAAAATATGGAGAACACTTTGTTCATAACACTTGCTATTTTTTATTGTTGTTAAATATTTGGAAGTGTTACCTGTAAAGAATTGAATATATTAGAGACAGAAAAGGAATTTTTATTCAGCAATCTGTTTTTTTGAGTAATATAAGTTTAGCAAAAGAAAGTATGAAATGTATCATATCCAAGCAAGATGCAGACAGAAAATAGAGCCCTAAAGAGGGCAGAAAATTTCATAATAGTGCCTGTCTAGACATTACAGCAAGATTCAGATGTACTTTAAATCAGGGTTTTTATGGCAATAAACCAGTGAGAATGTCTTTCACATTTTCATTAGGTTCTTTCACTAGATGGTATTAGAGCAGAGAAGAGAAGCTTTAATTGCCATAACTAATACCTACATGAAATTCAGTCTTAAATTATGTGATTAAATGCTGTAATACTATCCTGATTTGTTATAGGAAGTAATTTGTTATAGAGAGTTTTCTTTTACATGTCAGTCCTTTTTATCATTAACAGCTTTTCCAATATGAAAGTTTCAAAAGTGGCTTTGGGGATTTTTTATTTTTTTTTTACCCTCTTTTATGTACAAGTTCCTTGCAGACGAATTTAGCTGATGACAGATGACATTGCTAAATTAGGTTCTTAGAGTCATAACACCCATCTTTTCCACCTAAAGTAGATTAGCATAGCAGAGTACTTAAAAAAAAAAAAAAAAAAAAAAAAAAGCACATTCAAAATATAGTCTCTTATGTGCAATTTTGCAATCTTATTCCAAAAAGTGCCTCAGAGAAAGGTGGAAAATACCTTTAAAATTGTATGTCTTCTTAGTCTTTTAATGTCAGGGGATAATACTGGTTTGTATATTTGAATCTAGTACTTTATGATGGAAAATGAAACTTGCAACTTTCTAACAATTATCTGCCACATTTAACTGAACACTGTAATGCTTATTTTTTTCTCTGTAACACATCATACTATATCTAAGAAGAGATTTAGGAGGCAAGTGAGAGAGAGATTTAAGTTTCCTCCGCAACTGGAAGCAATGCAAAAATATATTGACTGTAAATGATGCCTGTAGCAGAACTATTTTTCAGACTATACGTTACATTCAATCAGAATTTCCATTTTACATCCTCATTTTGTCAGATGAATGCCTCTGTGAGAAACTTGGGACTAAGTATAAGTGCATCATTATTCATAATATAATAAAAATTTCAAAATATACATAATTTAAAAGCATAGTTAAAAGCTTGCCTTTCATACTGAAAACTTACTAAAAAAAAAGGGGGAAAAATAATATCCTAAAAATTAATTTTGTTCTTACTGCAGTTAGCAGGAACCTACTAGAAGCCAATGTAACGGACAGTCAATACTTCCTAGCATATAGGCTTGAACAGTCTTTTTGGGGTTAGTATGAGAGGCAAATCCTCAGTGCTGCTGCCTCTTTTGCCAGCAGGTAAACCAAGTAAATAATGCTAATGCTTATGTCCGTAGTCCTCCTTCTTGCTCCTTCCTCCTACTCACACATTGTTCACTCTCTGTTCCTCAACGTGATGTGCGTGATGCCTGCCTCATTCATCTGCTCTGTCATTTCCCTCCTCCGATTGCCTCAGAGGGCTGGAAGCAGATTCCTTATGCCTGCCTCTGGCTGGGGGGAGGAGATGGGCAACCTGCTTGTGGGCGGTGAGAGGAGGTGAAGAGGGAAATGTGGGTGGTGGTACAGGTGTCTCTGGTAAAGCTGGGACCTCCAGAGACAAGGACCACCTCCTGTGTGTCCTCATCACAGGTGCCTCACATGCTGGATATGTGCAGCCAAGTCATTGCTGAGAGACAGAATTGTGCAAAAGGCTAAGAAAGAGCACTGAGAGTACAGACTTGCCTGGTTTCTGTAATGCCTGTTATGGTACTGTTTTGTATTGGTTGAGTTTCTTACTCAGAAGCCTTGCAACTGCTGTTGTGTTGTGGTGACATGTCATCTTCACAATTCAACTTATGCAGAGAAGTGGAAGAAAGATTTAGACAAGAACCATTTAAAACTAGCCCACAGCCAGCTCTAGAGAAATCTAAATTTACATTTAATTTTAAGTTATAAAGGCAGCACATGTCTTTTTGGGGTGCTTTAACAGCACTAAAACTAATTTTTCTCAACATCAGTGGTGGTATTGTTTGATTTTTTTTGTTTTAACTTGATCTGATCAGTGTAACTTGAAAGAAATCCCAGGTGAAAGAAATTCAGGCTGGATGCAATAAAGAGCCCCTATGGGATAATTGAGTTAAAGTCTCAGTGAGACATAACTCCTTGGTTCTTGGGCAAAGATTGGGCATAATGTTCCTGCACATTTCATGTCTCAAAAATATCATGAAGCTTTTCATCTCAGAAAGCGTAAGGCAATGACTATAACAGAAGATAAATTGAAAAATTGGTGTTGAGGAGTGCACAAAACTACAGCTATCAGTCTGGACTATTTTTCACTTGACTCCTTTTACTTAACTTCAGAGTCTTAGAAGTTTTTGCCCATACGGGGAGACACCCATGGACACAAAAGAACGTGTCCAATCAGAATGAAATCCCTAAGGAAATCCCATAAACCTTTCCTCTTTTTCTTTTAGTTTCTTCCTTTCTTTGTCTTCCCACTCTCCCCTTAAAATGTCTCACTTCTGTTCAGAAGATGAAGTAAGTTTACTTTATCAATGAGATTGGCTATGAAAGCTGTTAGCTGTGTCTAAGCAGTGGCTTACTGAATTGCTGGTAGCACAACAGTTGCTTTCTTACTCTCCTCAAGCCAAAGGGAGTCACAGGACATGTAGAGATACCTACACTGAAACCTTGGACAGAAGAAAGCTTCTTCACAGGAAAGGTTTTGGAATGCCAGCCTGAGCAAGGCACTGATCCAGAGGAAAAGCAGCTCTTCTGGAGGGTGTCCTTGCAGCTGGGGAGTACAGGAACTTAAGACTGCTAACACAAGATGAAAGAATGGAAGGGCTTTTCTGAGAGCTAAGAGTGGAGAAACCTAGGAAATATGGGAACATAGAGGAGGACTGGGGGTCTGGGATTTCCTGAGCTTGCTTAGTAGGGCAAGGATGAGGATGGCTTTCTAGATCTTGTGCAAGAATGATGGAGGTTAGTGTGGACTCATACAGCTAAACACTCAGGAGTGCAGTGTATTGATTTAGTGTAGGTCATTGTATGAATTGTATGCATATGGGAAAGGAAGGAAATTTTAAACTCTGTGGGACTACAGGAGCTAGTCCAGCACCCAACTACTACTGCCTGCTCTTACTCCACCTGGGCACAAATGATACTGCCAGGGGAATCCTGGACAACAGCAGCAGTGACTACAGAGCTCTAGGGACAGTACTGAAGGGCATGGGGGCTCATGTGCTGTTCTCAATACTGGTGGTGAGGGGAAAGGGTGTGAGGAGAAGGGCACTAACAGGACAGGTCAATAACTAGCTGCAAAACTGGTGCTGGCAAAAGGGTTTTGGTTTCTGTGACTGTGGGGCCTTGTTTGCTGGTCAGCATCTGCCTGTGAGAGACTGGATCCACCTCGGTAAGCAGGGCAAAAGTATTTTTTTCCAACAGGATGGCTGACCTCCTAAAGAGGGCTTTATACTAAGAATGACGAGGTAGGGAGAGGGTAACCAGTAGCCCTGTGAGGAAGGACAGGATGGGAAGATGAGGATGGGGAGTTGCCCTTTATATGAGAATAGAGTTCTACTCAAAAAACACGTTAGCATCAAATCAAGTCCAGTCTTTTTCATTAAAGTACTTTTAAAGTTCAGCTAGAAAATGAGAGACTTTTGACGTTTCTTAGGAGTGTGTGTTTATTGAAGGAGTAGTTTTGGTCACAGTAATTTGCCATGGGATCTCTGGTGGTCTAAGTACAAGTATAGTTGGTGTAAACTCTTTCTACCATTCCCAGCACTGCATTGTAGCTCTGTGGACCCTATGTTAGGAGAACAGAGGTTGAAAAAGAAGAACTTCATCTTTTTCTCTCATTTCTAACTATCTTTTTGCTGTTGTTTCCATGCAAGTGCTATCTCCTACATACAAGATAGTGGAAAGAACTATAAAGTCCAAGTTTGTAATGTATTTCAGACACAATGAAGTTTTTTTCTGCACATCTAACACCTCTGAAAATTAATCCATTTATATATTATGAGCTATATTATAGCTACAGGGGTTTCTTTTTTCTTTCTCTCGTCGTTCCCCCCCCCCCCCCCCCCCCCGAAAACAAACAAACAATCAACGAAACAAATAACAAAAAAAACACACCCATGAAGCATATTAGAAAAGCACCAAAAAAGTCTCACAGCCTTAGTGTTTTATGAGATCAGTACCAATTAATCAGATAACTACAATAACTCTGGCTGTAATCCTGCCAGGTCTGTGTTCTCAAGAACAAAACTCTGCTTACCTTTCTGTGAGTCTTTTTTTTTTTTTTTTCTCTAAAGATTAGCTTTTTGTATGTGTGTGTGTGGTCTCAAATCTCAAATTCACTTATATCTCCATGGCTGGAAAGTCATCGTATTCAGTGATCCTGAACCTGCAAATGGAATTGCATGCCTCTAAAGGCAAAGCCTAAGTATATTACAGGGAAATCTGACTGGCACCAAATCATCTGCAAGATGCATCTTCTTCATGTCCTGTGTGATTTCAGACTCTTTATGTGGTGTGTGCATTAAGAAAGAAAAGAAACAAAAATGCAAGAAATGTAAATAAGGCAAGTGGGTAGAAGGGATCATCATGAAGTAAGTGTTCATAGATTAATCTCTTAAATAAGTGAATAATTAAGAAATAATAAAAATACTGTTCTTTGTTGTTGATGCCCATGATAGTAAGCTTTTGTTTTACTTTTTATTTGCCATTGAATTTTCTGCAAAAATGAGCTCTAAGATAAGTGGTCCAACCCAAAGAAACACTTACATGAATTAGTCAGAAATTCTCACGCCTTTATTTTAGAAAGGTCCTCTAATAAGCCAAGTTTTTATTTCCGTATCAAATTAAGGTACACTAAAATCTGTAGTTTTAATAGGGAATTTGTGCTACATAAGATAGCCATGGGTAAGGGCACATTACCAATTACCCATTACAGAAGTTTAGTGATTACCAGTGAAGTGCTTGCCAGGATTTCACAGATCACATGATATTGCTGTATTCAGACAAAGTTTAGGAAAAAAAAAAATTTGACGGTATAGCAAGTTGTTCAGCAACATTCCTATGGGTTTTAATATTAAAAAAAAAAAAAAAAAAAAAAAAAGATAAATTTCTGCTATTTGAAAGAAAAATATCAAAAAGCCTGGATTATAAGACACTCTCCTTTCATTTGGTCCCCTAAACCATCTTTTATTTCCATGTAATACCATCATATTAAAATACACTATTTAAAATATTCTGGCATGCAGTCTTACCAATTGGTAACAGTTCATAATTGTCACATTCTGTGTTGCTAAGTGTCTTTAAAAAGCACTGCCTTCTGCATACATATGGATTTTTATCGTTATGCAGATCATAAAAAGATCATTAGCAGGGACTCCAAATAATACAGTTTTCTCTAGCACATAATTTTGATAGACATGGTCCACCTTCTTTATAAAAGAATTAAAATCACTCAGCAGAAAAAGAACTGAAGCTCAGTTTTATTGACAAAAGGGGATAGCTAAATCGTACCAAAAC